>NW_023504898.1:0-20164 GCF_004664715.2 Peromyscus leucopus | reverse complement strand
TGCCTTTCATGCACTTTCTTTTTCTTCCAATGCCAATTCTTTCTCAGCTTCAAGTGATAATTCTCTTGGACTATTTAAGTCCTTGTCATCTTCTATGATTTTGAACAAATTATTCAGTTCATCATTTTTTACCACAACAATAGTTCTTAGATGAGAAATGTCTCCAAATAATCTTCTAAAATCATTAAGAGTCCGTAATTGATCTCTACTAATTTGCACCTTTTGGGGTCTAATTTTTGGTAGACCTATTTTATATCCTAAATAATTAATAGAATCTCCTCTTAGTATCTTTTCAGGAGCAATTTGTAATCCCCAGCAAGGCAAAATTTTCTTTACTTCTTCAAACGTTCTTTCATTTGAGCCAGCTAGTGAAATATCCATTTAATGATAAATTTTTTACGTATCAGTTCCAATGGCTGTTGTACAAAATATTGGCACACCCTTCATTGATATCTCTTAACCAGTTGAGAAGTATTATAAGTAGGCACCATGAAGGCAAATCTTTCTCTGTCTTTTCCTTCTAAGGGTATTGAAAAGAAACAGTCTTTTAAATCATTAACTATAAGAGGCCATCCTTTTGGTAACAAATTAGGCAAAGGAATTCCAGATTGTAGAGAGCCCATTGGCTGAATTACTTTGTTAATTGCTCTAAGGTCTGTTACCATTCTCCATTTACCAGATTTCTTTTTAATAATAAATACAGGAGAATTCCAAGGGCTGGTTGATTCTTCAATATGCTGAGCATTTAAGTGCTCTTCTACCAACTCTTCTAAAGCCTGGAGTTTCTCTGTTGTTAAAGGCCATTGCTGGACCCATATAGGCTTGTCTGTTAACAATTTTAAAGGGAGAGCTGTTGGTGTCTTTGGGAGATCATCAGTTGTTTTGCCCTGTTCTTGTATAATATGGATGGCTGGTGACCACTCATTAGAATAATACCTTCTAATATTTCTCTCAGAAACATGTGTCAGTTTATGATTTGTTTCTGAGGTAGGAGGGATGTTAATCTGAGTATTCCATTGTTGCAACAGGTCTTGACTCCATAGGTTCATAGCTATGTTAGCAACATATGGTTTTAATTTTCCTCTCTGTCCTTCTGGACCTATACATTCGAGCCAACTTGCACTCTGTTTCACTTAAGACAATGTTCCAATTCCTAACAGCTGAACTTTTACCTCCCGAAGAGGCCAAGTTGGATGCCAAAATTCTGGTGCAATTATGTTCATGTCAGCATCTGTATCTACCAGACCAGACAACAAAACATCATTTATTCTTATTGTAAATTTTGGTCTTTGTTCATTTATAGAAGTTTGCCAATTTTTTTTTTCCTTTATGGTTTCTCCTCAATTTTTGTTCTCTCTGTCTCAGCTGTTCCAGCACCATGAGCAGCCTGGATTATTCCAATAAGGTATTTGGTTATTTAATTGCTCTGATTAGGGGTTTCTTCTACAACTGCAGGAAAGGTCTGAACTGGATTTGCTGTGGGGTCCTGCCTGAGACCCCTCTGGGAGTTTCCCGAAGACCATGGCAAAGGATTACCTTGTCTGTCCCTTGTTGATCTACATCTCTTGGTCCAGTGTTTACCCTTACTACACCATCTGCATACTCCAGAAGGAAGGGGCATTCTGGTGCCATTGTTCCTTAAAGAAATATTTTTTCTAGGAGTGCCCTGAATACAGTTTCTTTTCAAATATCCTTGCTTTCCACATGCAAAACATCTGACATTCCTCAAACCTCTTGAAATTACTTCTCCTATACACATGCCATCATGGCCATGACACATTAAACATGTCTCTAATTCATTCTTCCAAGGTTGCAGATCTTGCATTTAAGGGCCTGATTATTCTTTTGCATACTGCATTCGAGTTCTCAAAAGCCAAAGATTCAATTATTATCTGGCTAGCTTCTGAATTCAGGACCATTCTATTTACCGCTGAAGTCAGTCTTTGTAAGAAATGTGTGAAGGATTATTTTGAGCCCTGTATAACTTTTATAACTCACTTTTCTTTCCTGTTTCCTCAATTCTGTCCCATGCATTCAAGGCTGCCATTTGACATAGAATTAGGGTTTGGTTATCATATAAACATTGTGTTTGTATTTCAGCATATTGGCCTTCTCCAGCAAGCTCATCCTGGGACATTTGCACACCTCTAGCCGTCCACTGACTTTCTATGTTTTTAGCTTCATATTTGAACCACATATGCCACTGCAACTGGGTCCCAGGTTCCAGGATAGCATTTACCAGCTCTCACCAGTCCTGTGATATAATCTTATTAGAAGTTGAGCAGGAGTTTAACATTTGCTTTACAAATGTGGAACGCATGACATAAGATATTATTGCCTCCTTAAACCTTCTTAAATCTAACATTTCAAATAGAGTCAAATTATTTTGTGCATTCACCTGACCAGGTAGCTGCTGTAGGGTTACTGGATAAATTAAGGGTGATTGTGTGAAAACAGGCTTTCTTTCCGTAACCTTATAATCCAATCCTGAAACAATTTCACTGTCAATTTCTTCTGTCTGAATCTGAATTTCTCTATAATTCGTTTTAACAGGGTTTTCTAAAGCTTTTATTCTGGCACTTAAATTGACTATTTTTTTAAATAGTAAAATAAAGGATAAGGAAAGTAATAATGGGCATAATTGGTGTAATGTGCATCCCATCAACATTAATCTTATCATATAGTTGTTCCATTTTCAGACTGCCTAAAATTTTAACAAACAAAGTCCAATTCTCTTCTATTGTACACATAATATCCATTTTTTAATGTGGAAACATTTTTCTCTTTTAAGTAGGTTTTTCCTTTATAATATCTGATGTATTAATTGACTTACCAAGTCTTCATAGAACAGTAGAAATCCAAGGCATTTTCAAAACAGCTACCTAGTGTCTGAGATGCAAATGCAGAGAGAGAGAGAGGAGAGAGAGGGGTTAGGGAGAGAGAGAGAGAGAGAGAGAGAGAGAGAGAGAGAGAGAGAGAAGAGAGAGAGAGAGTAAGAAAGCATAGTCATGTGTTCTGACTAAAAGCTGAAATCCAGCCACATGCTCTTGCTTGAGCCAAATCCAGCCTGAGCTGCCAGCTTCCTTAAGTTTGACAATGTGAGTTGGTGATGGGTAATAAGCATCTCCAGCTGTAGCCATCTCGTGTGCGAGCTGGGAATTTGGGAAGATGGAAAGCCTGGCCACTGGACCACTGGGAAGCCAAGCCTTCAGCCCGCCAGGCCTCTGGGGATCCAGGCAATTTATAATGAATTCTTGCTGTGTGGGCACCAAATGTAGAGTTAAAACCCCAAGAGGTCAGAGCAGCAGCCAAGAGCTAAGACCAAAACTGCCTTCTTACCCCTCACTGTCACTGTCGTCCTTCCCCTGAGAAAGAGACCTACTTCCTGTGTGTCTGTCTTTTTGTTTGTGTGACAAACAAAATGTTGGAAGAAATCAGTAAATTCCTTAAATAAAGCCAAGAGAAAGCATTAAAAGAGGTGACATAAACAGTTCAAGATTTGAAAACTGAAATTAACACAATAAAGAAGACACAAACTAAGGGAATTCTGGAAGTGGAAATTCTGAGTAAACAAATAGGAACTACAGATGCAAGCATAATCAACAGAATGCAAGAGATGGAAGAGAATCTCTGGCATTGAAGATATAATAGAGGAAATAGGTTTGGCAGTCACAAAAAACATTAAAGCCAACAAAGTCATAACACAAAACATCCAGGAAATTTGGGACACTATGAAAAGACCAAACCTGAGAAAAATAGAGTTAGAAGGAGAAGAATGCCAACTCAAAGACACAGAAAATATATTCAACAAAATCATAGAAGAAAACTTTCCAAACCTAAAGAAGGAAATGCCTACAAGAATACAAGACATTTACAGAACACCAAATAGACTGGAACAAAAAAAAAGTTCCCTTACCACATAGTAATCAAACCACTAAACATACAGAATAAAGAAAAACTATTAAGAGCTACAAAGGAGAAAGCCCAAGTAACATATAAAGGCAAACACATGAGAATAATACCTGATATCTCTGGAGACTCTAAAAGCAAGAAGATCCTGGACAGATGTTATGCAGACACCAAGGAAACATGGATGCCAACCCAGATTATTATAGCCAGCAAAACTCTCAATCACTATAGATGGAGTAAATAAAATATTCCATGGTAAAACCATATTTAAATAATATATTTCCACAAATCCAGCCCTACAGAAAGCACTTGAAGAAAAAATCCAACCTAAGGAAGTTACATACACCCACGAAAACACAGGTAATAGTCCCACACCAAAAATACCAAAGAAGGGAAACACACAACCCTACCACCAAAAAATAACAGGAATTAACAATCACTGCTCATTAATATCAATGGTCTCAATTTGCTTATAAAAAGACACAGCCTAACAGAATGGATATGAAAACAAGATTCATCCTTCTGCTGCATACAAGAAACACACCTCAACTTCAAAGACAGACTCTACGTCAGAGTAAAAGTCTGGGAAAGAACTTTCTAATCAAATGGACCTAAGAAGCAAGCTGGTGTAGCCATCCTACTATCTAATAAAATAGACTTCAAACTAAAATCAATAGAAAGTGATCAGGAAGGCCATGGGAAATTCCATCAAGATGAAGTCGCAATTCTCAACATTTATGCTCTAAATACAAGGGCACTCAAATTTGTTTTACTTACTTACTTATTTGTTTTTTGTTTGTTTTATAATTTAATTTTACATATCAGCCATGGATTCCCCTGTCCTCCCTCCTCCTGATCCCCCTACCCTCCCTTCATCCCATCCCCCATTCCCATCTCCTTAATGGCAAGGTTTCCACAGGGGATTCAGCTCAGCCTGGTAGATTCAGTCAAGGCAGGTCCAGTCCCCTCCTCCCTTCTTATTCTTATTCTTATTTCCTTATATTTATGAGCTGCTTAAATGTAACTCATAAGGTTTATTTATATGCATATCTATAATCTATCTATCTATCTATCCACCTATCCATGCATCTTCCTGTCTATCTATCATCTATCTAGCTTTCATCTATCTATAGCCATATATAGTACTTTGATGTAGTCATTTTAATGAAAATAAATATCCTTTTAATAGTTAATTTTTTTCCTAATGGAGTATTTAAATATTAATATTGCTGATTTAGAAGAATATCTGTTATATAATTTAGATAAGAACTCTTTCTAATAAATTCATATGGAAATGTAACACCAACCTTTCATTCTCTATGTTTTTCTCTTTTATTATTTATGGCTAAGAGAAGACCTACATTTTTGGTGTGACATATACAGAAATATTCCCTTATAGAATTTATATGAATGATATTGTATGAAGTCAGGATTTATAAAATTAATATCCAAATAATAATAATATGAAGTTTTGAATCGTTCATCAAGTAAAAAGCACAACTCTGAACTATTGGCTATTTTATGTAAATCCACAAATTTAAAATAACTTGCAACATTACTAAAAGCAAGTATATATGGAACTGAGAACCCATCCAACTTGGACACCTTCATCAGGTGAGGGGCCTTGACTTCCACCCTGATCCAGAACCTCGAGAATCAGGTATAAGATCCTGCTGTCCCTTGCTTAGAGTCAATTAACTTACTCATGAGCTCACCCTGTTCCATGGACTTCTTCACTAACACATTGCCCCAGAAGTTGACTCTACAACCCCTGCCAGCACAGTTTTCTCTACCAAATGAGGAATCCCAGCTGCACAGGTTTCAGCTGCCGAGGCTGTCTAAAAACCTCCTCATTTACCCTACATACTTGACCCAGAAATCTCTCTCAGCATGCAGTCATCTGTGCTTCATGTAGGAATCCCTAGAGTACTGGCAATACTACCAGGAGCCAGGCAGCATGAATTCCTACACCAAGTGTAGGACCCTGTTGTCTCCAGGTTAGGCCCACCTATGACACTTTGGAGGTTCTAAGGCCAGGTGACAGACTCAATCCCCTGATTAGTCCTCTTCACTTTGCCTGGGACCATTGCTCCAGGTGACCAACTAGCACCCACTAGGCTTATCTACATTGGCACCAAAAAAAACTTAATTGGAGTCATGCTAAAAGTGAAAGACACAATAAGATAAATATAAATCTAGGGATGGTGAGGGCATACCATACAACATTACAAAAACTATATACAACACACCAGTCACCAACATGTTAGTAAATGGAAACACAAATCAAATTATTCCAGTTGTGATGAGAAAAAGAAAGGGGTATTTACTTCATTTCAATTTTCAATAATGAGCTGAAGCCCTGGCTAGTGCAATAAGACAAGAAGGAAATTGAAGGATAAAATTGCAAAGGATAACATAACGTCTTTATTTACAGATAATATGATTTTATCACCAGAAAAATGGTAATTACTCCACCAAAAATATTAGTGATGATAAACACTTCATCAGATTAGCAGATGGCATACTAAAAACACAAGACAATAGCTACCTAATATACTAAAGGCAAACACACTGGAAAAGAAACCAAGAAAAAATCCATTCATAAACACTAGATAATAGATTAAACCTAAATATCCATCAGCTGATGAACAGATGAGGTGAATATGTTGTCCATATACATTGGAATATTACTCAGCTTTAATGAAAATGGAATAATGGCAATAGCAAGTAAATAGATAGCACTTGTTAAAAAATGCTACTTACTGAGGCCAACTAGGCTCAGAAAAACAATTACCATATAGTCTCCTCATCGGTGGATGTTGGAGACCAACCTTGGGCAACTGGGCAAACTGTGTCTTGAACTTTGTATAAGTTTTCCCTTGCTCCAGCAGGCCTTGAAAAGACAAGATGCTCTAGCCAAAACCATGAGACGTGCTTTAGATAAACTTCCTGGACGGGTGCTTATCGGCCACCTGCAAGGCCGGGGACCAAAGCGACCCCAAGAATTTTCCATTCTCTTCCTCTCTCTTCCCCTGCTCCCCCTCCCTGTCTGAAGCCCTGCTTTTAAGTCTCAAGCCCCAGCCAATAAACGAGACCTTGACGCAACTCAGACAGACTCTGTCTTTCTTCACGCGCTTGGTCTCCTTTCCTTCTCGCCCCCATTGATTCTAGGTGTCCCCTCCTCGAGACCCGTGAATAACCTGGCCTGCTGGACGGGACAGGTGGATTCTAACTTGGACTTTTTTGTAGATTTAACTTGGAATACATATAGAAGACACACTTAGAAATGAAATATTGTGGACAGAACCATTAGGGAGGGAGGGAGTAAAATAAAAACAAAATAGGGGAAGACTCTGGGATGAAGGGTCCTAACAAGAATCACTGAGGAGATGAGAACACAAGGGCAGGATGCTTAAGAAACCCAACCGGCTATGAAACGCTACACAGAAATCAATGACCTTACAATCTGAGTATACATAATTGGAGGGGCAGTTTGGACACAGAAATTAAAGTAACCCTGAAAGAATACTTGGGTGGATGTATAAGTTTTGATGAGGGTAAGAGGACAAGTGAGAATGGAAGAGGGTAAGACATGGGTTAACCCCAACTAGGACATATGAGAGTGCCTTGTAGAACCCACAGTTTGTAACTTAGTCTGAAATATGTCTTAAAATGGGCTTGCCCAAAGGTCCCTGGAAAGTGTTGATAACATTTCTTCCACAAGATGAAGACTTTTGGTAAAACTCTAAGAAATAAGGAGAGGATAACTCCCTATAAGTTATTTGTCAGTGAGGCTCCAGAGACAACCAAAAACAGCAAAGACATCCAAAACAGCCATACGTTCTCATTGTTTGCCTCCCCCACATAGTTAAATGGCAAGATCTTACTGCTGTTTTTACAGCAGACTTTGGGATTGATTGCATAGTTCTCTGAAAACAGGCAACCATCTCCTTACCAGCCTGCTTTCATAGTGATAGAGGCTGCCACGAAGACTGCTGGAGCTCATTAAACTACAACACTAACCTACAACACTAACCAGGAAAATTATCTCCACTAGTGCTGTAGTGGCATGATGGTTATGAGAGTTTGGGTTTGAGACCTGGCCTAATACAGTGAAGGACTTAATGTCTCATAATGCAAACTGTGTGAAAAAGCTTGTTTGTGTAATTTGAAGGCTGGTGGGCGAAAATCTATTGGCACTTTGTTTACATTTATATCCATAGGTTTGGCTCAAGAAACATGGTTGGAAAAAAATGTGAGTCTGAATCTGGAGAGAAGGATTGTGGTCTGTTCTTTGGGGCATGACATAGCTGAAGCACAATCAGCTCATAGAAACTGGATTTTTACACTAGACTTGCACCAGATCTTGCCATTGAAAGTTTCAGTGTGAATGGGAATGGACCTCCCAAGGCCTCAGCACTAGCTGAGGAGCAACTGGCAACTGATGGCTATGACAGGAGGGAACTAATTTATCTCTGAGGTTGTGGCTGGTAGCAAGTCGCTCATGTCCCAGGAGATGGCTTCATAAACATTCTCACGTGGGAAGCACTAATTGGACCTATCGGGCTATTAATAGATTTTAAAAGGGACATTAAATTCCAGGAAGTCATGGTGATGAGTACCAAGACATGTGGGAAGTAGATAAAATATATTTTCAAAGCTAAATAAAATATTTTATGTTAGTATGAACACTTCAAAGAAGAAATAAAATACTATTTTCAAATGGGTGAGTAATGTCAGTGATCAATGATAAAAAGAATGTTAAATTTTATCAAGTTTGCATGTAGAACATTATTATGAAAACAGCACACAATATCTAATTGAAATTTAAATTTTACTTACCAATAGCCACTTAATTTTTCCACCATGGTGCTGTTTCTGCTTTTCTTCTGAATGTCTGGATTTGGCCTTCAAACACAGATTCTGTTGACAAGTCTACATATTTTACTAACTTAACCACAGTTAACATGTAGACAAAAAGCTATTTGTTGTTATAGTGATAAAGAATGTTGAAAACTATAGATGAGATAATATTTATTTCCCAGGTAATAATTTCAATTAAGTGAAAACTATAACTGAAGTGTTTACTTGTTATAAAATTCCTTCTAACTAGATTTTCTGTAGAGTCAACTTCGGGGACAATGTGTTCGTGAAGAAGTCCATGGACCAGAATGAATTCATGAGCAAATTAATTGATCATAAACAAGGGACAACAGGGTCTTATACCTGATTCTAGTGGTTCTGGAACAGGGTGGAAGCTAAGGCCTCTCACCTGATAAAGATGTCCCAATGGGATGGGTTCTCAGTTCCATACATACTTGCTTTTTTATTTTCAGCTTTGCGGCTGTTATTTTTTTCCTTTTTTATTAAGAATTTTTTATTCACTTTACATACCAATGCCAGATCCCCACATCTTCCCTCTTACCAGTCCCCCAGCCTACCCCTCAACCCACCTCTCATCTCCACATTTTCCAAGTAACTGTCTCCCATAGGCAATCAGATGATCCTGGCACACTCAGCTGAGGCAGGTCCAAGTCCCTCTCCCCTGCACCAAAGCCTGCATGGTGTCACATCTTAGGCACTGGACTCCAAAATGCCCACTCACATACCAGGGATCGATCCCAATCTCCCTGCCTGCCTCCCCCAAACAGTTCAAGCTAAACAACTGTCTCCCATATCTAGAGGGCCTAGTCAAGTCCTATGGGAACTCCACAGCTATTAGTCCAAAGTTCATGGGTTTCCACTGGTGTGGATGCTTGTTTCTGCACGTTTTCCCATCATGATCTCAGCATCCCTGCCCACGGAATCCCTCCTCTCTCCCATCAATTGGATTCCAGCAGCTCAGCCTTGTGCCTGCCCATGGATATCTGTCTGCATCTGCTTCTATAAGTCATTGGATGAGGGCTCTATGATAATAGATAGGGTATTCAGCCATCTGATCACCAGAGTAGGCCAGTTCAGGCAAGCCCTTGACTATTGCCAGACTAATGTCTTCATTTGTCATGATATCTCTTTCCTTGCTCTCCCACACTGTGCCTGTTCCAGCTCAAACCTCCCATTTCCTTATGTTCTCATCCCCCTTTATTTGTCCTCCATTATCCCTCCCCACCCCCAGTTTGCTCATGTAGATCTCATCTATTTCTCATTTGCAGGGCAATCTATGTGTCCTTCTTAGAGGCCTCCTTGATAGCTGGCTTCTGGAGCTGTGAGTTGTAGTTTGGATATCCTTTGCCTTACATCTACTATCCATTTATGAATGAGTACATACTATGTTTGTCCTTCTGAGTCTGGGTAAACTCACTCAGGATGATATTTTCTAGTTCCATCCATTTGCCTGCAAATTTCATGATATCATTGTTTTTTACTGCTGAGTAGTACTCTATTGAGTATATGTGCCACATTTTATTTCTCCATTCTTTGTTTGAAGGGCCTCTAAGTTGTTTCCAGGTACTGGCTTTTATGAATAATGCTGTTATAAACATAGTTGAGCATGGGTCCTTGTGGTATGATTGAGCATTCCTTGGGTATATGGCCAAGGGTGATATAGCTGTGTCTTGAGGAAGACTGATTTCCAATTTTCTGAGAAAACACCATACTGATTGCCAAAGTGGCTGTTCAAGTATGCATTTCCACCAACATTGGAGGAGTTTCCCCTTGTTCCACATCCTCTCCAACATAAGCTGTTTTCAGTGTTTTTGATCTTAGCCATTCTGACAGGTGTAAGTTGGTATCTTGCATTTTGGTTTGCATTTACCTGATGACTAAGAATGTTGAGCAATTTCTTTAATGTCTTTCAGTAATTTGAGATTCTTCTGTTGAGAATTCTCTGTTTAGCTCTATAGATCATTTTTTTTAATTGGACTGTTAGGTATTTTGATGTCTAGTTTCTTGAGTTCTTTATATATTCTGGACATCAGCCCTCTGTCAGATGTGGGGTTGGTGAAGATCTTTTTCCATTCTGTGGACTGTCATTTTGTCTTATTGACCATGTCTTTTGCCCTACAAAAGCTTCTCAGTTTCTAGAAGTCCCATTTATTAATTGTTGCTTTCAGAGTCTGTGATACCGGTGTTACATTTAGGATGTGATCTCTAGTGCCAAAGCATTCAAGACTACTTCCTACTTTCTCTTCTAAAAGGTTCAGTGTAACTGGATTTATGTTGAGGTCTTTGATCCACTTGGACTTGAGTTTTGTGCATCGTGACAGTTAGGGAGCCATTTGCAATTTTCTACATCATGACATACAGTTATGACACCACCATTTGTTGAAGATGCTTTCTTTTTTTCCATTGTACAGTTTTGGCTTCTTTGTCAAAAATCAGGTGTTCATAGGTGTGTGGATTAATGTCAGGGTCTTTAATTCAATTCCATTGGTTCACATGTTGGTTTTTATGCCAGTACCAGACTGTTTTTATTACTATATCTCTATAGTAGGGCTTGAAGTCAGGGATCGTGATGCCTCCAGAGGTTGCTTTATTATACAGGATTCTTTTAGCTATCCTGGTTTTTTTTGTTTTTCCATATGAAGTTGAGTATTGATCTTTCCAAGTCTGTGAATAATTGTGTTGGGATTTTGATGTGGATTGCATTGAATCTGTAGATTGCTTTTGGTAAGGTTGCCATTTTTACTATGTTATCCTACTTATCCATGTGCATGGGAGAGCTCTCCATTTTCTGATATCTTCTTCAATTTCTTTCTTCAGAGAATTAAAGTTCTTAGCATACAGATCCTTCAATTGCTTAGTTAGAGTTACCCCAAGGTATTTTATATTATTTGTGGCTATTGTAAAGGGTGATGTTTCTCTGATTTCTTTCTCAGCCCATTTACCATTTGTAAATAAATACTGGAAAACTGAATCCAAGAAGACATCAAAAAATATATCCACAATGACCAACTAGGCTTCATCCCAGGGATGCAAGGGTGGTTCAATATATGAAAATCTGTCAATGTAATACACCATATAAACAAACTGAAAGAAAAAACCCATGATCATCTCATTAGATGCTTAAAAACCCTTTGACAAAATCCAGGACCCCTTCACAATAAAGGTCCTAGAGAGATTAGGAATACAAGGAACATACCTAAACTTAATAAAGGCAATTTACAACAAGCCAACAGCCAACAGCAAATTACATGGAGAGAAACTCAAAGAGAGCCCACTAAAATCAGAAACAAAACAAGGCTGTACACCCCCCCTATTTATTCAATGTAGTATTTGAAGTTCTAGCTAGAGCAATAAGACAACAAAAGGAGAGAGATCAAGGGGATACAAATTGGAAAGGAAGAAGTCAAACTTTCCTTATTTGCAAACGATATGGTAGTATATATAGGTGGCCCCCAAAAGTCTACCAGGGGACTACTTCAGCTCATAAACTCCTTCAGTAAGGTGGCAGGTACAAGACTAACTAAAAAAAATCAGTAGCCCTCCTATATACAAATGATAAAAGGGATGAGAAAGAAATTAAAGAAACCTCATCCTTTTTCCATTTCTTGTTCAAATTCATTCCCAGTTCCTTGTAGTCTGCTGATAGATCTACATCAATTATTGTAAAATTTGTTTTATAACAACATGGTACTTTACAATGTGTATAAATAATTTAAAATTAAATGCTTTTAAAAGTGTTATTTTCCAATTAACAATTTCAACTAAACATGTAGAGTCACTATATATTTATATTCTTAGAAAAACTTATAGAAACATCTATACTTTATTTGTATAGAACCTATGTGTTACCAGGCTTGAGACATATAAAACTTTGAATAATTTGTCTAGAAATTCATGAACTTCATGCATACATTCAGTATCCACATTTGAATATATCATGGAGAGGAGCATATTTATCCTTTGCACTATTATCTGCTTAATGTTGGTAACCTTTAGAGAAGTCATTAATAATTTGAGAAACATTATTCTCAGTACATCACACATATATCTGTGAACATTCTTATTACATTTGTAAAACTACCATCCCTACCATCCCCCGTTCTAACAAATTGACTTTTTATAGCTCATCCTAGCTTTAGAAGCCATTCTTGAGCATATGCCTAGTTCTATATAAAACAGGTATCTTTTTCTTTGGTGTTTCTCTGTGACCTTTTAAATTCTTCCTTATTATTACTTGACCTCAATTAATTTCTTTACAGGTGTATCCATTTTTCTGTTTGAAAAAGTGAAATATATTTTTGTATCATCCTTAAAACACCGGTTCCCATTTGTTATATCTACTAATTAGCTTCTGTATTCCTGATAGGTCCTGTGATTGTGTTTTAGAAGGAATAACTAAGGCATGTGACCAATGAAGGCTCAGAGAACATTGTGGAATATGGGGTGGAAAGAATACAAAAGCCAGAGGAGTTTACTACAGAGATTGTGTCTCCTGGTAATGACAGACACTCTGTCCATTAAGTCTTAGCAACAAGGACAAAAAGAGTTGATATGCCAAAGTGGATTGGAAAAGCCCATGAGACCTTAATCCTACTCAAAGAACTATGGAAAAGTAAGAAATGCTGCAAGGAGGAGAAAGAGTCCTCTCTAGGGAAGAGCACAGGAATTTGTTATCTGTTACCAAATGGTCATCATGAAAAAATATATATATGAGAATTATTATACACACTGAGAAGTTAATATTTAGGATTATATGTGCATTACATATCTAAAGGTAAGACCAATTATTGGACAGTGAAAGTATGAAGTTGGAAGAAAACAAGGAGGGATCTATAGGCAGGATTAATGCAAGAAAAGGAATGGAGAACCAAGGCAGTTATGATCTCAAAAATATAAGAACAATGGTGAAAAAATTCATGCTAAATATGACTTTCTTACTGTCATCCTTATTCTGACACAATGAGAATGAGTTTATACAAATAAATTGCAGACAAATAAAAAGATGTAAAAGCAAACAGGAAGTGGGTATGAGAAGGGCCTAGAATTGCAAAGTAGACCCCACTGTTGAATGGTTAATTCCGATTCTTTGGAAGATTATAGACTTATAAATGAATATGACTGATTGTCATAGTACACAATTTAGAATGCACTATAAATGGAGATGACAGATATATTGTTTTCACTAAACCTCAATGAAAACTTCATTTTCTCTGTTTGAGATGTGACATGTCACTGGATGTCTAGGCTAGAGCAGAATCATTGAGCTCAAACACGATATTGGCTTCAGCCTTTCAATAATTTTTGCATTTGTCTGCATTCTGAGTCACAGGTCTACATAAATCACATTCAACAAGTCACTATCAGAGAGATTCTATAAGTCAAATCTGGTTCCACAGGCACCTTGGAAATGTTCAGGAAATGGAACTGGAGGTAAAAACATCCAAGGTGAGCTCGCAATTACAAATACTTTATATTTACTTCTACTGCGTTTGTTTGGAAAAAAGAATGTTCTCAAGAAAATTATGATTCTCATGTGATATCCTACCAATATCACTGTGGAGAAATGTCTAGCATTGTGGAAGATTTCGAGCATGTGAAATGATTTAAAGTACTTTAGTCAGAGGTTATTACTCACCAATTTTCTCTGCTTCAAATACTGTTTGTTTGGATCCTGGGCATTATATTAAGGAGAATTATCCATGTGCTGAATGAATTTTGATAGGATCTATCTAATCAGTGTTTTGTTATGCAATCAATATGTAATTTTCAAATATAAAAGTTAAAAGGCAATTACCTCTGGGTGTGCACATTTCACAGCCCACATGAAAAGGGAAAAGTATATAAACAATCCTATGAACAAAGAGAACTACAGCTACATTTTTTGAACGCTGTGGATGTAAACAAACTTTTATTATCTTCTTGCAAAATAACCATTTATTAGTTTACTGGTGAGGACAGAAGCCTAATAAAATTCCCTGAAGGGAAGTTAAGAACATATGCAGCACTAATGGTGTGATTAATATTTCACTCATGGTTATGCTCCAAATGTCACGTATGTGTATCCTTTTGTGATTTGGTTACAACATGAATGTATTTGCTGATGGCAAGTGTTTTCTAATGAAAGTGGTGGACGAAGAACCTGCAACATCAGTGTCCTGCACAACTTCCTAGAAATGCAGAACCCCAGACCTTGAACATGGGAACTCATGTTACAGGGTCTCAAACAAGTGGTTTATCAAATATTGTGAGGCTCTGGTCAGTATGATGTCTACATCAAGATTCTCTAACTTCAGTTGCCTTTTCCCAAATAATCCTGTAGTTCCCTCTGTCTAATCACATAAGTAAACGGTCCTTATGACTGCTCAATTCAATAAATGATCCTTTGTAGTATAAGGCTATTTCATGTATGTAACATGAATCTTAAAAGGTTTTATTAATAAAAAAAAAACCTGGAGCGAGATATTGGGGTGAAAGCTGAAAGAGCAGAGAAAGAGAACAAGCCAGCCATGTTCTTACCTCTATGAAATCCTCAACCTCAAGAGAGCAAGCTCTTCTCTCCAACCTACCTTATATCTCTCTCTTCCCGTTCTATCTATCCCCAGATAAATTTATTAGAGTACACAATATTTTGGGGAACACAATACCACTACATTTCCTCTCTTTTTGTCTAAAATTAAAAAAGCTTATAACTAATACAAGAAAAACTATCTTCAATAATTATATGCAATATACAGTCAAGATTACATTAACAATGTCTAGTCCATTAACATTTGACAGATCCAGACAAAAAACTCCATTATATATATTAACAATGTCCAGTCCAGTAACATCTGATAAACTCAGACCAAAAAATTTTCATTACTTATCTATGTCTAAAACAATATCCTAAAGTAATCCATAACTCCCTATGTCTGTATCAACGCAAGTGCTCGCTGGCTTCTGATAACTCCACTCAGAGTACACTCTCGCCAGGCAGCTATGGTAAGCTCAGAATATAAAATGACAAACCACATGCTCCGCTAAATAAAAAAAAGGTTACCTAAACATCGAAATACAGATGAGAGACGACGCTTTGCTTCGTATGGCCGAACACCCATGCCAGAGTTCCACACCATTATAGGTGATGGAGTTTGTATTAGTAACTCTGGACTCATCGGAGCACAAAACGTTCAACGCTTGGATCGTGCCCACTTTAGCCTTGCGTAATCTGCCCCACCTCTCGAGGTGTATCTACCAGAGCAAATACCCTTTTATACCCTGATACCAGTGTGTGTGCACCGGTAACACCACCTCAATAGCATCCCCACACAAGTTTTCACCTAGGAAATATACCACACCTACATCTAGCAGAGGTCTTCACCTTGCTATTCCACATGTGCAATCGGATGTCAGCCACAATTAATCGATATAGAATATCTACACACACCCGTTTCTTCCTAACAACTGCACACAAGCTATCGTCGTATGTCAACATTGATGGATGGCAGGACCTGCAAAGAGCATAAATTATTCCTCCATCTCAAAAAAGAGGACTCCAGATGCTACAAGGACTCGATAACAGGGAGAAAATATAAACATAGACTAGATTGTAGCGTGCACCATACTACTGCTGTGGCTAGAAATACCTGGGGCACTTCACACAGAAAAAAACCATAGTGACCACTTAATCACTATAGATCGTGAATAACAAGTACAAAAATTAAAAATATGGCCAGATAAACGATGCTAACACAGAAATTCTCAAATAGAGGAAGAAATCATCAACAATGGAGCCATGAAAGACATCACAGGTTAAGAGGAAAGGATAACTCGCCTATAACGTCTACACATGTTAATCATCAGGGGAAGATAGCAATCACAAAAATATGGAAACATACTAGAAGGGATGACACCATATGCGTCGTCATCACCTGCTTCCTAGAAGGCTGAGATCCAAAAAAGCACTGGTAGGAAAATCGCCCTAAATCAATAGATAGGAGGAGGGAATAGATGACCGAAAGGGGAACACATCCCTCCACTTTCTCCGCCTTAAAATACTGGGTCGGGTGACTGCATGACACATTACATAATCGCAAACTAAAATACTAGAAGGCGCCACTCCTATGAGACAGCCTATCGAAGTATGCATAAGAGAATTTCTTAAGAATCACCATTGTGGAAATAATACTAACTTCCTACATGAAGACCACCCTAATAGACTAGAAAATCATACAACTCAACTATAGCGCAAGAATGCAAAATCTACTCCTCAAAGTACCGCACCTAACATGATGATTGCATCACATCCAGTTCCAAATAGAAATAACCCACAAACAAAAACCCTCGTACGAACTAAAAACACTGAAAAAGAACTGCTGCCCATAGGCGCAGACCACCAAGCCAATGCTACAATTACATCAGATGTAAATAGGGCCCCGTATAACAAGCATCTATATTTCATATAAATTCACGCTACTTAGATTACATAGAAAAACAAAACCTAACATGACACATAGGCAAGCCAACCACCTCTCCAAACTGTCGACAATGCATGCCATTGCAATTAAGAAGAAACTCTCATAAAATGACTGTGATGTATATCCCCTGATGTACTTGAGTAGAAATAAAATGCGTACTACTCAGTGGAGAAAAAATAGGCATAAGTTATGGGACATCAATTAGAAAAGTTTGTTAGGCCAAATTGTATGGAACTGAGCAAAAAAACAATCTCATCTTCTGGAGTGTGAGGGTTAACCTCCCGCTCCAATAGCCATCATCCAAGAGCATAGGGGCCCATCTCACCTAGAAGTATTATTATAAGTATAGCCTCACCTACAGTCAATAGTGTCGCCTATTTATACAATAAAGATTAACATAGCAAAGTTTAAAACCAACTAAAGTGGATGCTACACACACAAACTCTCAATGAACTACCGAAGAGAAACGCTCCCTACCCAACACGGAACGACCACTAAAAGATGATTGGGCTCAAGCCCCACCCAGATGAGATCCTACCCTCTGCGTCATAGCGCAGAATAAAATGATAGAGACCATCTACTCTCATTGAAAGTAACTCGACCGTAATGAATGCAGGTAGTATAAAAAATCTAACATCTGAGGCATGAATGGTAGTGGCCGCCTAAGATAAGGATTATCCGACCCGAATACACGAACCACAATCACCAGGGTACATATGATGACGCTTATTCGAACATGCCCGAAACAAGAATGAGTGGAATGTCGAGTAAAGCAATAAGAAAGAGATCGCTAATGGAAATTAAGAAGTGGATGACATTCATTGGGATAGAGAGGCCAATCCTAGTACTTTAGGGAAGCCTTAGCCAGGCGCATTCTCCAAAGGGACTGACCCCAGTTTGTATGATTATAGAGAAATAGTGGACGAGGTTTGCCTGACCTGAAACTGGGCTTTACTTCTAGTGACAGATATTGAAGTACTCTGTCATGCACAAGGCCTTTTCTTCAGATGACTGGATGGAAGCAGAATGCAGAGATCCAAGCCACCGGCGAGAGTGTCGAGGAGCCGAGTCAAGATGAGAAAGAGAGATTCTATGAGCAAGTGCATTTTCAGATTCATGATGAGAGGAAATTCTGCAGAGGACAAACCAAAAACCAAACTAATGGGAACGCATGGGAAAGTTGGATCAAATGACTTATAGCCTGATTGGGGACTAGAACTAGGCGTCTGCGATGGGGAGGACAATTGTTGTAGCTTGATCTGCTTGTTGTCATGTGGGGCAGGGACTGGCCGGGTTAGGGATCAGATCCATTCCCTGGTGCATGAGTGGGCTTTTTTTGAAGCCCCACTTGGACTAGGATGGACCACCACATTGGCAGCCCTTGAGGGGCAGGGGAAGGGCTTAGGACCTTGTCCTCTACTGGATTTGGGCCCCTCATGAGAGCCTTGGCCCTTTCTTAACTATTTTTTTTTAATATTTAATTAAACGTTTTTATTTTTTTATGTGCATTGGTGTAGAGTATTCAAGATTCCCCTGGGAACTGGTTATGGAACAGTTGTGAATCTCCCATGTGGTTGGCTGGGAATTAACCCAGTTCCCTCTGGAAAGAAAACAGCAGTTTGCTCTTAACCATGAGAATCTCTCCAGACAGCCCTTGCCTTATTTGTGGGAGGGAAGTTGGGGTTTTGGGTTGGGAGGGGAGAGGCTTGGGGGAGCAGGAGAGGAGGGAAGAGGGGGATCTTTGGACTGGTGTTGTTAAAATGAAATGAAAATTTTTTCTTAATTAAAAACCATTTTAGAGAAATAGAAGAAATTAGGATATTATAGATTTGTTTTTATCTCCTTATTTCAAAGCATAAGTGGACACAAAGCCTTGGAATACAAATGCTTTTAGTCTTAAGCAGGTTTTTTCAAATATTGCTGTGGAATCTCCAACATACTGAATACAATATAGAACAAAAATCATGGATAAACTAAAAAAGCAAAAATGCATTATTTTGTTTTTATGCCAAGCCAAGAAATGGGTATTAAGATAATTATTCTGTATTTTGGCTAGACACTTGTACCTTCATTAGGTGACAAAGAACTGCTAAAATTCAAAGCCTACTTATTTTCTTTGTAATTATAGTTGGCCATTGGATATGGTGAAGTTCAGTAGAAAACCAGATGTACAAACTGTGGTCCTATTAATTAATCATGAAAAGTATTTCTTTAAAATTGGTATTCATTAGTAAATTTAAATAAATCAGAAGACACTGTTATATATTCATTTTCTTTCTTCAAAAAAACCAATTCTCCTGAAAACAGAAACCACAGGCTTATAGTAAAGTAGGGAATTCCCTATCTTGCCTTGACCAAGTTAAAAGCAGGACTCTATTGCTCTGATAAGAACCAGTCTCTGTCTTTAGTATTTGGATGAATCTATTTAACATTTTGACCGATGGCTGAGTCTGTTGGGGACCTCTAAGCCTGAATCTGAGCAGGAAAATGACGGTGAATATATATTTTAAATGGGGTCTAAGAAAAGTTGCTTTTATGTAAGGTTAGCGGCAAAGTAACTAGATACAAGTCCATGTGTTTTTCTTTCCTTGCGGTCTGATGGTATTAATTGGACATACTAGTATTTTAACCTGGACAGGAAAGTCTTCCAGTTTAACTTATTCCTTTCTAAATAAACTGTAGAAAAGCACAATGTGTATACTGAGATGATTTGAGTTGATTAAGATTTTCATAGGATAAGTGAGAGGAGCTAAATGTAGGACCTTAAGCAACCTAAAAGCAAATGGTATTCCTGCTTACAGACAGACCAAATTTTATATATAGTTCTTGTTAGGGGTCTCAGGGAAATTTAGAATTTTAGCCCCAAAATGTAGTACTTTTAGTTCTGAATATTATCATGTCTCATGTACCATTAG
>NW_023504897.1:0-45622 GCF_004664715.2 Peromyscus leucopus | reverse complement strand
CTGCCCGTGGATTCAATATGACCAGTTACCCGATATTTTTGCTGTCATGCCTTCTTGCCCTGGTGGACCTAAACTCAAGTCATGAACCAAAATAAACTGTTTCCTTGACAGCTTCAGATAGGTATATAGTGCGTTTTAGAGACTTCCACTTCTGATTTGTCCTTAATAAAGACAGTTTCAACTACTTCCACTCAGGTGAAGTCTGAATTTATTAAATGGAAAATGCCAGAGATTATTAGTTCTCAATTTTAAATGATATGTCACCCCATGCAGTATGATGAAAACTGAGTGCCTCAGTCTCCATCCTACAAGAGATCTGAATAATCATCTCATCTAGCATTTCCACATTCTATCATCTGCCCTCCTTGTGAGGTGCTCTTTAGCCATCTTGAGAATCAAATCCACTCTTGTGCTGTGAAGCCTTATACAGGAAGTGACAAGTAAATCTTCAAAAAACCTTAGAGAGCAGCCTACAGCTGTACTACACTGCCTATGTCCTTCACCTTATTTCCTGCTGCATACGCATTATAATAGTCATCATGACCAAAAGTAGAAAGGTGAGGGTAATACAGTGAAATATTTTTTTGAGAGGGAAATGTAGAGTCATCAGATGGCTTTAGTTATGGTAAATTACTATAACCATTGTTATTATTAGTTACTATTAGTCTTTAGTGTGCCAAATTTGAAATCGAAACTTTACCATATACAAACATTTATGGAAGAAAACCTCACAATATAAAATTTTTGTACAAACTTTGTTTTCAGGCATCTTCTGAGGCACTGAAACATATTTCCCTATGTGAGGGAGAAGTTAATGTATGTCAGAAAGTTAATAACAAGCTATTTAGTGATTGAGAAATATTTCAATATGTACTTCCAGATTTGTATCCTGTGATGTTGCTAGCTTAGTAGTTCTAGAACCCTTTTTCAAGGTTCTGGAATTTTGCATGAACTATTATGTTGCCTATGAATAATTTTATCACATACTCCGCAATATATAAATAGTTTGGTTCTTGTTCTTGTTCTTCTTTGCTACACCATGATAAGAGAGTTACGTTTCCAAGACCTAAATTTATTTTGAACTTGACATAGAGAAATTGACAACTATCAGAATTGTTGGAAAAACAACAAACTTAGAATTTAAGGGGAAATTTATGTCTTAGAATACAAACATTGGAAAAGAAAAAAGATCTAAAGTTAATTGTGCTAGGAACTTAGAAAAAGAAGAATGCCTTAAACTCAAAAGAAGTGGAGAAAAGTAAACTTACACACATAAGCACACACACACAACACACACACATAGGGAGAGACAGAGACAGGGACAAAGAGACAGAGACAAAGAGAGAGACAGGGAGAGATTCAGTTTACACTGAAAACCAAATGTCAAAATAATTCAATGAAACCAAAAGCTGGTCCTTTAAATAGAGTGATTTTTTAAAAAGTCATGAGCCAAGGTAAAAAAAAAAGTGGGCATAAGTCTTAAGGATGAGAAATGAAAGAGGAGGCATGCTGTACATGCCAAGAAAAGTTAGAGAGTAACGACAAATGCTGTGAGCAACTCCATCCCCACAAATGATAATCTAGATCAAAGCAGCCGATTGCTTTAAACACAAAGCTTTTACAATTATTTCAGTGGTTTTCAAATAGCCCACTAATTAACTTAGTTAAAAAATCTAAGCTGGAGTAACACATAAATCCTGAATATTACCTGAACAGGCAAAGGGTAACTATGCATCTGACTTTCTCTTTGTTTTCACCTTCCCCTAAGTGTGTTCAGGAGTGATCAGTGGCCATCATCAGACCTCACCTCAGGGCTTTGAAAGAATTGGTTCTAAATAGGTTCTAGGCAATTACTGTATGCTTAATGAGTAATGCAGGATCTGAACTCCTTTGGGATGCAGAGCCTTTGTGTTCAGAGATGCTAGAAGGGGATATGTAAGAAGGTGTTGACTACAGAGGCTGTTCTTTCCTGTGCTTATAATGAATAAAAGTGACCAGGGTCTGAAGCAGGGACCTTAATATATCCTCAGTCATCCTAGATAAATTGTCAGGAGATACCTTACTGTCCTCCAACTATGGATTTTTCATTTCCAGATTTGTGATGACTGGAAGTTTTCAGGTATGATAACATTCTTTGCCATTTCTGTACTTTGTAACACTTTGTCATGCTGTAGAAATACCTTGTTCCATAGTTACATTGATAATCATTTTGGTAATGATGGGGTTATTACAACTATTTACTAGGCAAGTCTTTTTTCATTTTAACCTAATAATAGCTCTTTGCATGGAGGGTAATACAGGAGTTCTTAAGCATTCTTTTAATATATCTTTAGCTTTGTAACATTGGTAAATTTTGAACAGATCTCCTATCCAAAGGAACTTGTTCCTTACTGCAACACATTAACCACATTATTAGCATCACATGAGTGTCCATTTATAAAGATGACTATCAGCTTCAAAACCAGAGTCAGTGTTTTCAGAGAATCCCAGTTGAGTTGCATGTATAGTAACTGGTAGAATCATATCAATAGGAGATTCTCATCTGCTATTCAGGTCATTAATTGAAGAAGTGAAGTTCGTTGGTCAGCAGCAGCAAACTTCACAGGTGACATCTGTTTTATAATCTCTGTATGTAAACCTCCATAAGACATGGGCTCAACTCATTCACAGAATAAGAATAATTCTGAGAAACTAGGCACACAATTACACCTGTATTGCCTTTCCCTTTGTCACCAAACATATCATGCAAGTGTTAAACTGTTAGTGCAGCTGCCCAAGTGAACATCAGCAAGATGGAGACTCCAGCAGCTAAACTCAGTCAGACAGTGTCAGTGAAAGGATTTCCCATCTCTTTGTGTGTTGTTCATTTTCTTCTATTTTTTTTAAGTTAGAGGTGGAACTCAGGGCCTTGGGCATGCTAAATAGCTACAGTACCACTGAAGTAAATGCCCAGCCCCTTTCCCCACATGTCTTGGTGCTTCTCATGACTTCTTTGCCAACTTTGATATAGACTGGGGTTCATTAGACAGAATTATCTAGAAGAAAACAGAACAGCACAAATATCTGTTTTAAAGATACAGCCCACATAACTGGGAATTGGTAAGTCCAGTAGCTGCAGACCAGATTCTCTGGAAGAGTGGAGGTTACAGTGTCAAGTCCAAGGCAGTCTGGATGATGTTTCTCAAGAAACTGTAGATTTTCTCTTTTTTCTTCCAACTGCTCATGTGAGGCTTATTACATTATGAAGGACTAAAGTTATTTTCCCTGATAATGTTACTTACTAATTTAAGTGTTAATAACATTGCAAAATACCTTCATAGAAATATCTGTAACAATACTTTGACCAAAATTGCTATCAAGTTCTATACCACTTCCTACAATAATTAACTATCATGTTAGATAGTTAGATATGAATATCTGAAGATGAACTTAAGTGAAGGATTAAACATGCCTACTATTTCATATTTGTTTGTTTTTCTGGTCTTTATAAAATACTCATCATAATTATTTTCTTACATCATTATCTGTAGAATAATATGAATTGAAGGATAAAAGTTTTGAATTACAAGTACTTTTTTAAAGAGCAAAACATCTTCAGCACCCTAAAACTTATCCATAAATACAATGAAGTCTCTGAAGCTTATCACAAGAGTATCATGTTTATACGGTAAAAAGCCAAGTTTAATGACTTTATATTCTTGGGAGACTGAAGAAGAGCAATTATTTGGATTTAATGTGCATTTCTGCCTTAGATTTCTCAGTCTACAGCACAACCTGGAAATCTCTGTGAACACTGGGTCACATTCATGCAGGGTTGGCCTTATTTCAGTATGAGGGCAAGCATGACCTTTCTTGCATGATATCTACACTCTGGCAGCAATAAATGTGAACCAGTGATCAGGGCCATCGGTAGCTGTGAGATGAGTACCAGATGCTGGGGCCATGTTAGAAGGACTTATTGTGTGTAGGAACACAAGAAAGTGTTGACTTAGCAAATAGCATGTCATATTGTGGAAAGATGGGTTGGACAAGCCACACCACAAAGGAGAGGGCATGATAGACTAGGAGAATACCAAATAAGAAATTATGGAGGCACAAACTTCAATTTGAAGTACAGCATTGCTGAAGAGAAGAACACAGGCATTGGGTAAGGCCGTATTGGACTGTAGAAGTTGGTACAAGTCAGGTAAGCAAGTACTGATTGTGTAAATGAAAGGAATTTTGTCCTTAAGAACAAGATAGTCATCTGAAGAATGAATCAGGAAAGAGAGGACTGTATTTCCATCTCAGAATGCCACTGTGGGTTAAACACACTGAAGATAATACTGGTGAGACATGGAACATGGGTTGGAATTGAATGCTGACTTCAATATTTCAGACAAGAAACGGTGGCCTCCAATTCTAAGAATATGACTGGATGGTTTTAAATGACTGGTTAAAGGAAGGTGAAGATGAGCATCTAAATGATGCGATAGAGTTCAAGGTAAGGAAAAATGATGTGTAAAATTCATATAATGCCTCTTGAATTCCTTTTATTATATTATGAGAAATAAGAGACATGGGAGAAAGATGTTGGGAGAAGAAGGAGTAAACTACTATTGGGATGTATTGAGCCTTCAATGCCTGTGGGGGAAAAAACAAGGAAGAGGATTAGCCAGCAATGAGGTAGTGAATTATGTAGATTAAAGAGACAGCTACACCTGACTTTTAAATGGTACTCTGGCACATTAAAGTATTTGTGTTTATCTTGGGCTTATATAGAATTATGAGGATTGGATGTACAAAAATCCTCCAAGAAAATTCACAGAATAAAACTATAAATACTGTGAACCACAGTTGCCTAGTAAAAGTAGGTAGTTAGGAAAGAGATATGTCAATGCGTTTTGTGTATCAGAAGCAATTAGGAGTCATTAGGCAATACTAGACTATTAGAACATGCTAAAGCAATGTTAAGAAAAGCCATTCATGGTAATAATGAGTGAACATATTGGATGTAGAGATTATAGATATTTTGATGAGAGTAAGATTAACTACTGTAGAACTTGCAACATGCCATGTGTGTAATAGAAAAGACTGTTTTCATTATGTCATGGAGATGGATTGGTGGGGTTGTCAGCAGAGTATAAAGGACTGGGGTTGTATGCATCTGCTACCAGGGACAACTGGAGAAGTTAAGGTATCAAGGTTATTCTATACTTGAGTGAAGCAAAAATTATAAAAATTAAAGAATATAAAAAATGGAAAATTCTTTCTAAAGTAAGGAAATGAGAAAAAGACTAGAATTTGGTCTATGAACTCATATGTGTTCAACCATTGGGAGTTTATAAAACTGTTAATTATTTTTCTTAAAGTCATTAGAGGCAGATCATGACTGGAAACAACCAAAGTGTCATCTCCCAGTTCCTCCTTCTGGGCCTGCCCATCTCCCCAGAGCACCAGCACCTGTTCTACACTCTGTTCCTGGCCATGTACCTCACCACTGTCATGGGGAACCTCATGATCATCATCCTCATTCTACTGGACTCCCATCTCCACACTCCCATGTACTTGTTTCTCAGCAATTTGTCCTTCTCTGACCTCTGTTTCTCCTCTGTCACAATGCCCAAATTGCTGCAGAACATGCAGAATCAGGACCCATCCATCACCTATGTGGGTTGTCTGACACAAACATACTTTTTTATGGTCTTTGGAGATATGGAGAGCTTGCTTCTTGTGGCCATGGCCTATGACCGCTATGTAGCCATCTGTTTTCCCCTTCATTATATCAGCATCATGAGCCCCAAGTTCTGTGCCAGTCTATTGATGCCATTGTGGATGTTGGCCATATTTATTGCCATGATGCATGCCCTACTCATGGCTAGATTGTCTTTTTGTGAGAACAATGTGATCCCCCACTTTTTCTGTGACATAACTGCAGTCCTGAAGCTGGCCTGCTCAGACACTTATGTTATTGAGTTAATGATATTTATTATGGGAGGACCCATCATTATTGTACCATTCCTACTCATTGTTATGTCCTATGCAAGAATTGTCTCCTCCATTCTCAACGTTTCTTCTACCCAGAGTATCCATAAGATATTCTCCACCTGTGGATCCCACTTGTCTGTTGTGTCTCTGTTCTATGGGACAGTTATTGGTGTATACTTCTGTCCATCAGCTAATAACTCTACTGTAAAGGAGACTGTCATGGCTATGATGTACACAGTGGTGACTCCTATGCTGAACCCCTTCATCTACAGCCTGAGGAACAGAGACATGAAGGGGGCTCTAATAAGAATTATCTGCAATAGGAATATCTCTTTGTAATTGTAACACATGGAATTTTACCTATTTTATGTAATAAATGTATTGATATTCTTATGTTATATCAGATGTTGTCCCTCAAGACCTAGATGAAAGGGCGTGCCACATAACTGTTCAATACACAAAGAGTAGTCAATGGAGGAAAGTTTGTCTTTGATATCTGACTGTCTTCGTCCTCACCAGCATTTGTTGCAGTTATTTTCTTGGACACGAGGGCACAAATACTATGAAGGGGGAAAAGGGAAAAACAGGGGGAGGATTTTAACTGGGGAGGGATGAGGGCAATACAGAGAAGAGGGATGAAGCAGTGATCAATAAAATTCAGGATGCTTGAAAAGGCCATAGGCTAACACATTATTTCATAATCATATTTATAAATACATATATAGTATATATGAGTATATATGATGGAGTTATGAAACATGGTATGAATACTTCTCACAAGAGCCATAGACTACTCAACAAAAATCCCAGTTCCAGGTATGGGAAATCTCCCTTCAACTAGTTGGTCAACAGAGTCAAAGAGACTCCAAAAACAATACAGGCTATTACCCTTCTCTTGGTTTCCTCATAGAACTTGAAGGTAAGTTCCTATTGGTGAAGATACCATATATTTCAGACATAGGACTTGGGAGAATTGAGCTAAATCTGACTCAGAAGCTCCTGCGTTGGGGAAAAGCCCTCAGTATTGGAAGGTGCTATGCAGGAAGCAAGGGGAGAAAAACAAACAATAGTCATACCCCACTGTAAAATTTATGAACCACAACAATGACAAGTGAGGGAAGGTATCCCCATTGGTGCAATAGTCACATTTATATCTTGGGAGTAGCCAACAGCTGGCTAATTGCACTTACATCTAAAACAATAGGAAAGAACTCATGCCTTGTCCTGCAAACCTAGCCAGTCATAGGCCCTAAAGGAGAACCTACTACTGCCATTTTCCTAAACTAACATAGTTTCTACTTGTATTTCTAATTGTATACTCAGAGAAAATACAGCTCTCATTACTCAAAAAAGAACCTTTTTTTGGCAACAGATGAAAACTCTTACAGAGATCCACAACTGACCAAGATTCAGAGAACATGTGACTGTGGTGTGTCCAGTCTCAATTGTTGTATCTTCAATGCAACCACTATATCCAAGCCTATGGCACCATTTTGGAAGAGGGAATAAAAATTATAAAAACCAGAGAACCAGTGCTGTACTGCAAGATAGTGTCTTCTAGCTGTGACAGGGAAGCAGCACCCATGAACCCTCAACACCCTCGATGCATTTGAAATACAATAGAAATCATGGCAATTTAGGTAAATGGCAATAAATGGCTCCTGTGACAGGGAGAATCAGTTTTCTTCAAGGTCTAGTCCCCCATGGATTATCCTGTGTCAAGTGGTTATCACAAAAAGCACGTACATACTAGCAAGACTAAATGGATGTGTGTGTGTGTGTGTGTGTGTGTGTGTGTGTGTGTGTGTGTGTGAGAGAGAGAGAGACAGAGAGAGAGAGACAGAGAGAGACAGAGAGAGACAGAGACAGAGAGACAGAGACAGAGAGAGACAGAGAGAGAGAGAGAGAGAGAGAGAGAGACAGAGAGAGAATATAATTAAAGAAGATTTGGTCATGAGTTTGAAAGGGAGACATGGGATGAGTTAGAGAGGAGAGGTTGAAGGATATCTCACTGAAAGCAATATAAAGACTCATTGCAATTCCTGCAAAATCTGCTTACAGTCTACACTGAAATAGAAAAGATTAACATTCATATAGGAACAGAAAAGATCTTGGATATCCAAGTAAATCAGTGAATCCTTCAAAATAGTAAATAACTATGATTGAAGATATCACCATGCCTTTTTTTCTGTTTTATTTCAGAGTCATGACAGCAATAATAGCATCAACAGAACAGGACAGAGGTCCAGGTATAAACCCCTGAAGCCACAGTCACCTAATATTTGACAAAGATTCCAAAATGCAAAGGGAGAGAGAATAGCCTGTAACAAATAGTGCTGATAAATTGGATATCTACGTGTGGAAGAATAAAACTAGCTCCCATTTCTCCATTTGCACACAAATCAACTCCAAATGGATCAAAGACTTAAGTAGCAGCCCTGAAACTCTGAAAGTGATAGGTCAGAGGACAGAGGAGAAGAAATGGTTCAAGAAATAAGAACAGATAAAAACCCTCTGAAGGGGACTTTAGTTGCTCAGCAAATTATGAAAACATTCAATAAACATGATATTCTGAATTAAAAAAACTTAAACACAACAAAGGAAAGAGATACCTGACTGAATAAACAACATCCTTAGTGTGTGAGGAAATCATTGGCAGGGTCACATCTGATAGAAGATATATATTGAGAATACACAAAGAACTAAAAAATCCAAAGAACAAAGAAAACAAGAAACAATAAAAATAGGCAAAAGGAACTACATGGAGGGTTCTTGAAAGGAGTCATGCAAATGGCCAATATACACTTTTTAAAGTACTCAACTTCCCTCATAGCTAGGGCAATCAAAATGAAAACTACCTTGAGATCTCATTCTACTCCATTGAAAAAGGGGATTTGTGACTGGTATGTAAAATGAATTAAAAAATTTCTTTCTTTTTTTTTTGGTTTTTCGAGACAGGGTTTCTCTGCATAGCTTTGCGCCTTTCCTGGAGCTCACTTGGTAGCCCAGGCTGGCCTCGAACTCACAGAGATCCGCCTGGCTCTGCCTCCCGAGTGCTGGGATTAAAGGTGTGCGCCACCATCACCCGGCAAAAAATTTCTTAATAAAAAATGAAAAATTATTTAATAAACACATAAAAAATCTAGAAAAAGAACATTTAACCTAAAAAAATAAAACAAATGTCACCAAACACTGTCAAGGAACCCTTATGAGGAGCTCTTATTCACTGTTGACTGAAATGTAAACAGTTGAAGCTGATGTGTAAATCAGTATGGGAGTTTCTTAATAAAATCCAAAATGCAATTATCATATTATCTAGCAATCCTGAGCATATGCTCTAAGTACTTACATCCTCTCCAGAGATACATGCATGCCCATGTTTATTGATATTCTGTTTCCCATAGCAATGACATTGAATCATCTCAGAATCCAATAGCTGATGAATAAAAACTAAAAATGGACCTCTATACAATGAAATTTTATTCATGTGCAGAGTTGTGTTGTAGATGTATCTGTGGGGCCAACTACCTGGGGCTTGTGAAGTCATAGATCTTAGAAAAGAAACTGTAGCCACAATTTTACTAAACCAGCATAATTCAAACCACTAATTCAAAAAAAAGACATTACTTTTATTTTATGTGGACAAGTGGTTTGGCCTATCATATGTAAATAGTGTAAGCCTGGTGTCCAGAGAAGCCAGACTAGTGTATGGACCTTCTGGTATTGGAATTACAAATGGGTGTGAGCTGCCCCATTAGTGCTGGAAAAGAAATTTGTATCCTCTGCAGGAGCAGCAAGTACTCTTAACCATTGAGTCATCTCTCCAGCCCCATTAATAATTGTTATATATTTGTGTTTGTGTGGGATTGTTTACAGAGGACAGAACACTAAAAATGTGACTTGTGAGAGGGGGAAATGGGAGCCTTAAGGGAGAGGTGTTGAAGGAAAACAGAATACATGTAATATGAAAATGTAAAAAGGAATATTTAATTACAGTGGAATTAATACAGAGTTGGGGCAGAGAGATGGGGTAAAGAAGGCGTTGGGTGGGTAGTTAACAAAACCAAGTATAATGAAAAAGCTACAAGGAATTCAACTATCTTGTAGGCTAACTCAAATAAGAATAGCTTTTAATTTAAAATAAGCTAAAAATTAAATGGCAAAACCTTTTAATATAGAATTAATATATGACTAATATACATGATTGATTCAAACAAATGATTGTACACTGACATTTACAGAAGTGCTACCTATCATTGTTCTAAGTAGAGAGACCCATCAACCAATGATTAAGTAAATAACCAATGTACATCTGTACAATGATACATTTTTGACATTTCAAAATCAATTATTGGCACATAGAACTACACAAACATACCTTGAAAACATGATAATAGGAAGAATCCAACCATGAAGTCCCTATATTCACATGAAATATCAAGAATAGGAAGATCTGTAAGACATAAAGTAGAGTGAGGTTGCATGTGGATGGTGGAGGTGAGAGTATGTGTGAATAGACAGAGGCCTTCTTTGGGGGATTATGGATTCTAAAATGCATTGTAGATTGCTTTGAATTAACTGAAAATACATATATATATATATATATATATATATATATATATATATATATATATCAGTATATATGAACATCACAGTCCTTAGAGATGATTGAACTGGAATTGAGCTCATCATCCAACCACCTTAGCTTCTCATGTCAACCAAAACACTGTGAGTGGAGACATCATACTTCTTTGAGTAACTGAAACCAATTGATTAGCAAGCAAAATGTGGTTATTCTATACAGCCAGAACAGGTAACACTGTGTCTATAATCCTGGATGTATCTTTTGATCCCAGGTACTGTTTCCACATTCATAAAACAAAAGTTAATAATCTCTAAGAACCCAATACAGGTTAGACCAGTAAGGACCAAGATTCCCTGGGGTCCAAAGTTTGTGTTTCATTATTATGTACAGAACTTCATCCAACCAATGATTGCCAAGTTCAGGACTATCTTGAAGGAAGGAATTATATATGCTACCAATGGTCTCATGATCAATGCTAAACTCATAAAGCAGGGCATTAGTAAAGTGATCTCACATACATAGAGAGAGGTTGAGAGTAACGGTCATAGTAGGCAAAATTAAGGTTTTCATAGAGAGGTAAGAAGACAAAATGGATGAACAGCCATAGAAACATGGACTGCTTTTCTATTGGCTCAAGGAAGCATTAAACTTGCCATTTGCTTGTCATATGCCTACCCTTTCACATATTGGCACACGGAAAAGTTGGCTGATTTTAAAAAGTTTAAATTTTTTCTAGAAGGTTGTGTATATAAGTCCTTTTGCAGGCAGGCAGTCATGTTGAATTGAGGTCTGTCCTTGAAGCCTTCCCAGTATGCATAGTTTTCTATAGTTTCTGTCTTCTTACAATCTACTCTTAGATGTGCTGGAGAGAGATGGCTTAGCCAGTAAAGGCTAGGCTCACAACCAAAAATATAAAAACTATTGATGGCTTCTTCTGTAAATTTTTATTGTGTGAGACACTTTAAGTCATTAACAATCAGAGTAATTCCTGATAATTTGGAGTGATTTTGAGGTCACCATTCTTCACTTTCCCCACTAAGAAAGTTGGCTCCAGTCAAGCAGAAGCCCTGTTCATTACCTGGGCAGGCAATGAGTATGCATATTTACATGGTTATTGACTGTGTTGTTATTATTTCTTTGTTGCTGTTCTTTAAATTCTGCCTTCCCCTAAGTGTAAGAAGGAGTGTGCCTATAATTGATCTCCACTAGAGATCCCGAAATAAATTGGTCTTAGAAAGGTCCTAGGTAATTATTATGTCTTTAATGAGTTATATAGGATCTAGACTCCTCTGGGGGTACAGAGCCCCTAAGGCTCAGTGATGGCAGCAGAGGGATGTGAATATGGATGGTGAAGGTAGGTGGTGAGTAGAGAGTCCAGTAGATAGTTCCTGTGCCTTCAAATAAAATAAAGGTGAGCAGGATCTTAAACCAGAAACTTTGATTCAGCCTCAGCAGGAAATTAATCTGGTGTCTTGTTGTCAATCTAAATGAATTTCCAGTGTTATGCAGGACAGTTTTCAAGGTATGATAGCATTCTTCTTTTCTGTGTCCCCCAAGACATCACCACATTGTGCAAGTATTTATTTCATGGTCATCATATTACCACTTTCATATTGATGGATTCATCACAATTACTGATTATGTTCATTTTCTCTCAATATCACACACCATTTCAACACAAGTGCAGGGCTGTGAGATGGAGTTCACTGCTGTAGTGTTGAACGGTTGTTTACTATGCTTTCCCTTGTGGGGTCTTAGCAAACTCTGAACAATGTCCTACCCAAGATGATGATCAATTCTATCTGCACAAGCTCACAAATCTGTGTTTTAGTGGTAATGTCTGTGATTGCATCTAAGTGCAGTCCATCAAGGAAGATATTAATATTATATAGGTGTTCATGTAAAATGTGCAATGAAATCTACTCAATCAAAATTATTATTTCTATAGAATCTAAGTTGATTGCAGATGTAACAATTGCTAGAAACATATCCCTTGGGATTTCTATGTGCAGTTTAACTTGAGAACTGTGGACTTCACATCTAAAGAAGGTATGAAGTCCATTCGCCCATCAATGGTAAGAGTTGATGGTGGCTTCTCTGGCTTCTAGTCTTTGCATACATGCCTATATAACACTAATGTACTGTTCATTTCATTTACATGAGAAGCAGGAAATGGGCATGGTGGTATATACTTGTAATCCCAGTGTTCAGGAAGCAAAAACAGGAGTAATATATGTTCAAGGCCAGTCTTGAATACATAAGGAGAGCATCTTTTTAAATGGTGCATGATTTCTTTTCCTACATATTTACCCCTCTATAATTCTAATCCACAATGTTTAAGTGTGCAAATTCTGAATTCAGCTGCATTAAACGTTGTCAGTCTGTGAAGATACAAACAGTCATACTTGGGTGTAGCATTTCAGAAGAAGTTGCTTAGATTTCTTGATGTTTTTCCTCTTTTGTCAGCTTTGAGACATGTGATAGACTCATTAGCCAGTGTTGTGCAGAATCATAGAATAAGGTGTGTGTGTGTGTGTGTGTGTGTGTGTGTGTGTGCCTATGCATGTGACTTAGGATACAGACAGTGTAGTGTTAGGTACTGACAATACTAACATTTGAAGAACAGTCTAGAATATTGTAGTCCCCGAGAATAGGAAGGTTACTGACATGTGTCTAAGAGAGATGATGAAAACTTTTTTCTACTGTGAACTCTCCCTTTCCTCCCCTAATTCCTTCATCTGATTGCATGAAGCTCATCAGGTTATGAAGTGTTAATTATTTTACTCAAAGTAACTACAGATTTTATTGTCATTTATAGAATGTCTGCATAGAAACTAAAATCTGTTCCAAATTGGTATCAGGCCTTAATCCACTTAATGTGTGAATTAACCATCAAATAGAGTATAGTCATCTGAGGAATAACTCAAATGAGGATTCCAAAGTAACTTTGTTGTTTCTTCTTTTTTATAATTCATAAACATGTCATCCTATTTGTTTTCTGTACCAAAACCAATGACATTTTGTGGATTAAAGCATATGTATATGATTTGGAGTCATCATTCTTACTGAGGTGTGATATAAATGATTCACCCTAACACTGCAGAAATACATCATTAGATCTCTGACACTCATTATAGAGTGTAAAATTTAGTTATAACTAATCAAGTGTTTCTATTTAAATGGAGATTTTCCTACTATTGAAGTTGAAGAAATCTGTATCAATTTGAGAAGCAGGTAACAAACTTTTATGCCCAAATTCATGCTCATGACAGATGTTGGCCCTAGATTCACATTAAGAGGTTGTATACAATCACACGGAATAAAGCCACATATAGCCTTTCTTGCATGTAGTTTACAATTGATGGGAAGATGGCTTAAATCAGTGATCAAAGGGTTAAGCGCGTGGGATATGTATGGATGCAAGGGAACATGGCTGAAGTTCTCACTTAATACAGAGAGACAGGGTGAATTTACTGTGTATGTGATAAGCAATATCTCTTACATATAAGAATGAAACAGATAAAGAGGAAACAGAAGGGAGGAAGTGATAGGAGAGTGGAGGAGAAACTCTAAAATGTGTGAGGTGAAGAGGTTTAACCCCAGCATTGATGAAGAGAGAAATGCAATTGGAACGTGTGAAACTGTATGGGAATATACCATTGGCATGTGTGAGATAACAAAACAACTTTTGTGCCCCTGACAGGAGCTTTGTCCTTTTCCTCAGAGCAACAGTGGGAATATGGAGAATGATTCATACAAGAGATAATGGAACTCCTCTGTTAGAATGTCACAGTGTAAATGAAGCAGGTTGAAGAAGAAGAGAAGGGTAAGGAGATGTGAGAACCTGGACTGGACTGAGTCTGCTTCTGTACTCCAGTAAAGTCAAGATGTGATCCTGATGTATGAATGTAAGCTCACAGAAAGAGATGGATGGAAGAGGAGGAGAATGAACAGCAGACTGTTTATGTGTGACATCAGTTCAAGGTAAGAAAAATGGACGGATCAAAATTCACAGATTTCTGACTCAGACACGAATTTCTTTTACTATACTGTAGGGTACTGGAGAGGTAGTAGACAAAGAAACGCTTTGGGACACAACACAGTGAAGACATGAATTTCACTTGAGGTTTTTGAGCTCCTGATGCCTGTGATGCATGCAATGGGAGGAAGATGATTAGTGAACAGTGGAGTAGAAATCTGTATGTTACAGAGACATGCGTGTCGGAATTTTAAATGATAATGTAAGACATTGAAGTATGTGAGGTTTTCTTGAAAATTATATAAAATTATGATGCCAAAGCTTATTCAAACTCTTCAAGAATATAAATATCCAACATAAGAAAGAGAAAATCACAAATGGACAAACAACACTTGAGTGGGCAGTAGGAGAGGGAAGCCGTCCATTTTTTAAATCTCAGTAGAAAAGTATAGAACTGTTTATGTTAGGACAGAAAGATGTTAAAGAGAAACTGAGAAAAATCATTAATGATTGTAATGATTACAGGAATTTGGAGTTTGAGATTATAATTACTATGATGATTATCCTGATATTTTCTCATTAGGATACTGGAGTCGGAAAATGATAATGAGCAACCAAACTGTCATCTCCAAGTTTCTCCTCCTGGGCCTACCTATTCCCCCAGAGCACCAACACCTGTTCTATGCCCTGTTCCTGGCCATGTACCTCACCACCGTCCTGGGGAACCTCATCATCATCATCCTCATTCTACTGGATTCCCATCTCCACACTCCCATGTACTTGTTTCTCAGCAATTTATCCTTCTCTGACCTCTGCTTCTCCTCTGTCACAATGCCCAAATTGCTGCAGAACATGCAGAGTCAGGACCCATCCATCTCCTATGTGGGTTGTCTGACACAAATGTACTTTTTAATGGTTTTTGCAGACATGGAGAACTTCCTTATTCTGGTCATGGCCTATGACCGCTATGTAGCCATCTGTTACCCCCTTCATTACATCAGCATCATGAACCCCAAGCTCTGTGTGTGTCTGCTAGTGCTGACCTGGGTATTTACCATGCTTTATTCCCTGTTACACACTCTACTCTTGGCTAGATTGTCATTCTGTGGGGACAACGTGATACCCCACTTCTTCTGTGACATATCTGCCTTGTTCAAGTTGGCCTGCTCTGACACATATATTAATGAACTATTGATAATTGTCTTGGGAGGGCTCATTATTGGCATCCCGTTCTTACTCATTGTTGTGTCCTATGTACGAATTGTTGGCTCTATCCTAAAGGTTTCATCTGCTCGGGTTATCCACAAGATCTTCTCCACCTGTGGCTCCCACCTCTCTGTGGTTTCACTGTTCTATGGGACAATTATTGGGCTATACTTATGTCCAACAGGTAATAACTCTACTGTGAAGGAGACTGCCATGGCCATGATGTATACAGTGGTGGCTCCCATGCTGAATCCCTTCATCTACAGCCTGAGGAACAGAGATATGAAAGATGCCCTGAGAAGGGTCCTTTGCAAGAAGAAAATCTCTTTATAAGGCAACACTGGAACTTTTACTTATATTTATCTAGTAAATATATTGATATTAATATTACAGAATGTATCCCTACAATAGGACCCACATTCAAGAACATACTGCATAATATTTCCTTTTGCAAAATGCTGTTTTACAAAGTAGTTCAGTTAGGGATTGGGACCTTAGGGACTCAATGATGCCACCCCCTGCCTTGTATGTGTGATTCTAGAAAAGCATTAGTAAGAGCCACTCTTTTATCAGGTCTCCACTCCTACATTCCTTTTTAAAGTTGAAAATAGATTCTTCTCTCATATAATGCATCCCAACCACCATTTCCCCTCCCTTTGCTCCTCATAGTTTATAGCTCCCTTTCCTCCTAATCTGCTCCTTCTCCATTTCCTCTTCATAAGAGAGCAGGCCTCCAAGAGAAGACAGTGACATGTGACAAAACAAGATACAATAATACAAGGCAAAAGCTCTCATATCGAGGCTGGAGAAGGCAATTCAGTAAGAGGAATGGAGTCTCAAAAGCAGGCAAAAGACTTAGAGATATGTCTGCTCCCAAGATAACAGCCCTAACATATACTCAGAGGACCTGGTACAGACCAATTCAGGCTCTGTGCTTGCCATTTCAATCTCTGTGAGCCCATGTGAGCCCTGCTTAGTTGATTCAGTGGGCCTTGTACTTCTGGAGTCCTCCAACCCCACTGACTCTTACAATATTCCTTCCCCCTCTCTCATGGGGTTCCCAGAATTTGAGGAGAGGGACCGATGGAGACCTCCAATTTAGACTCTCTCTCTGCATAATGTCTTACTATGGTTCTCTGCATATGCTCCCATCTGCTGCCTGAGGAAACCTCTCTCAAGGAAACAATCTATGTGTATAGCAGAATATCATTAGAAAGCATTGATTTTTTTTGGTGGGGGGGCAGGTTTTTGATTCTACCCTAGGCCTCTGGGCTATCCAGTATTCCATTACTGGCCATCCAGACAGTGTAGGGTATGGACTCCATTTCATGGAGTGGACTTCAAGTTAACCAACCACTGGCTGGCCACTCCCACAAGTTCTGCACCTCCATTGCCTCAGCTCATCTTGCAGGCAGGACAGGTGGATGGTTTTGTGACTGGGTTCATATCAACATTTCCCTTTTTGTAGCCTGCTGAGTACCTTCCCATGACAAGGAGACAAGAATGTAGGCGTGAAGGTCCCAAGCCCAAATCAGCTTGACCTCTGTAAGTTCAATGAGACATGTGGATGTTGCCCTCAGCAGTGGGACCCCACTGTCAGTGGTCAGAGAGCTAACTTGTCTCAGCATCAGGCTGGGTTTTTTAGAGATTACCAGGGCATCCTTGTCTAATAGCTCAACTGAATATAACCCAGTCCCACCACTGGAAGCCTTGCCTGGCTACAAAAGATGGCCTGTTAAGATTCTGCATTCTCCAGTACTGAGATTCCTTACTAGGGCCAACCTCAAAGATTACTGAAAGTTTCCACTGAACTAGGCTTCCACATTGCCCCCTCCCAAGTGCCCCTAATTCTAGCTGTCTGTCCCAGCACCTCCTCCTCCATCCATCCCCCATCCCTTTGGTTCCTAACCCCACCTCCACAGTCTACCTGAAGAATACAGTCTATTTCCTGCTCCATGGGAGATCCATGCCCCACCCTCAAAGCCCTTCTCTTTACCTCACTTCTCTGAGTGCTTGGATTGTAGCTTGACTATCATTTACTTAACAGCTGACATCCACTCATAAGTGAATACATAGGATATTTATCTTTCTGGATTTGGGTTATCTCACCCAGGATGACTTTTTCCAGTTGCATTCATTTGTATGAAAAATTTATATCATTTTTTAAACATCTGAGTAATACTCTATTGTGTAAATGTACCTCATTTTCATTATCCACTCTTCAGTTTAGGGACATCTAAGTTGTTCCCAATTCCTGGCTATTATGAATAAAACCACAATGAACACAGTTGAGCAAGTTTACTTGTGGTAGGATGGATCATCCTTTGGTTATATGCCCGAGAATGGTATACCTGGGTCTTGAGATAGATTGATTCCCCATTTCCCAAGATTTTATTATTTTATCCAAATTTATGTGTTGACTGGCAGATAGTATTTAAATATGAATAAGTGATATATAATGATCCTAGGCAGATGCTCCATAGCATCCCAATATCTCAAACACAACCATTTCCTAATGTCTCCTTCTGTTATTCCTACACAAATTTTTACTTGATTTCATCTCTTAAGCTTCCTTTTTCTTTTTATTTATAGGTTGACTATCTGGACTGTCCTGACCCTGAAAAAAAATTGTGATCTTCTTGCCTAATTGTGTCATTAGTACCATTTCCCCCCTGAAATTATTGGCCAGCAGCAATTTCAAGTTTATTTCGCCAAAACCATGAAAAGAAGCTGGATTAGAACCAAATTAATTTTTAACATTGCCTCTAATTTTATAATTGCCTGCAAAATCCCCTGAATTTTGATATTATATATTGAAATCTAGGCTGTTCAACTACTGTCATGTCACATTAACTGTTATATGCTCTAGTGTGCCATGAACTAGGTCCCTACCTTGACCCATTCATTCCATCCATTCAGTCCCTCTAAGCTATGGTGTAAATTCTCTTCCTCGATTCTAGATACCATTCACTTTCTCATTTTCATGTGAAGACCATCTTCTCCAAAACCCTCCGCTGTTCTTCATGTCTCTCAAGTGCACATCTTCATGTAAGGCTCTGTGAGCGTGTCTGACTTAACACACATGAGCTTGAGTGTTAAGTTCTATTACAACTTCTCTTTGTCCTTTCATATTTTGATTTATGATAACATTTCCTACCCAGTTACCTAAGCAACCTCTTCTTTATGTGCATAACTATCCACAAACATAGACAGTTATCCATACAACATTTATGTTGTGCCTTTCCACTGAATATTCTTACTGGAGTATTATTCTCTATGTGGTTGTAAAGGTCTCACCAGGTCTTGTCATAGATAAACTGAAATCTCAGTGGTATGGTACAACAGAATTATCAGTGATAAAGGAGAACATATACAAATTAAATCACTTTCCTCTACATGAGAAAAACTTAATTTTGGAACATGTAATAGGACATATAATCAATAACAATGAAAACTGTATCAAGACTGGAGATTCATACTAGAGAAAAAGACAATCTCTTCAACAAATAGTGCTGGGAATATTGGATATCCACATGTAGAAGAATGAGATTAGATCATTCTTTCCACTTTGTGTGAAATCAATACATTTCACATGCATAAAAACAGGCATATTGATCAGTGGGATCACACTGAAGACACAGACATAGTCCATACACTTGTGGACACTTGATTTCTTACAAGGAAGTAAAAAAATACACACTGTTGAAAAGACAGCATCTTCAAAAATACCCCAAGGCTCAGGGATCTACTTCAAAGACAAGGTGAAAGATTGTAAGAGTCATAGTTGATGGGTGGAAAGGAAACAGTGCCTTCTAGACACAACAGGATTGTTGCACATATGAGGTCACCAAGACTGTGGCAGCATGCACAGGCCCTGTACAAGTTCAAGCCAAATGTGGTGTCAGCACTGAGAGAAGGAACTGTCTCCCCCCATAACTAAGAAGATATGTGAAATTGATTTCATGAGGCCCCATTTGTCAGCTGTTATCATTAATTCCTGAGCTAATGGAGTTCTATTCAGGAAATTTTTGCCTATATTTATATGCTGTTACATTAAGGGGTGTGAAATTTGCAGATAAATAGATGGGATTGGAGAAATTACAATAAGGTAAACCAGATTCAGAAAATAAGTACTGCATGATCTCTCTTATATAGAGAGCCTTGCTTCAAATCTTTAGATTTGTATGTTTAACTTGTATTACCTATAGAAGCCCAGAACATAGAAAATGACCATGGGTATGGGGAAGAAACTTAATGGAGGATTATGGTAAAACACAGGTAGTACAAAGAGGGAAAGGTATCAATGGAGAGGCATTAACTGTAGAAAGGGTTCAAATTATAAGCCAGTGGGCTGTGTGGAGAGAGGGATAACTAACACTAAGGATGTAGGAAAATATGGCGAGTTATTATTTTAAGCTTCCTAATATATACAAATATAACATATTTATATATTTTTATGATATATGTGGGAAAGACAGAATGATTGGAATTACCCAACACATGAGGATAATGCTACTCCCAGAAAGCATAAACTATTAGACTAAAAATGCACATGGGATACCTTCCTTCTAGTTGTTGATCAGAAGTTCACAGAGACTCTCCAAAACAGATTATTCTTATTACTCTTGTTTTCCCACCAAAATTTGATTCTAAAACCTTATGGCTGAAGATGCTATATGACCCGGTCACAGAAAATAGAGAAATAAAACTTATTTTATTTCTTATTATAGAGAAATAATTACTTATTCTCTATATCATGGCAATTGTAAGTCTCTATATAAACCTCTGTCCATTGAAAAAAAGAAATGTCTGTGTTAAGGATTGAGAGCTGCACTAATCTATGAGTATAATGTTAAGTATTTATGACACATTTTGATACTATGTCCATTTAGCAAAATAATAGTAGTATGTTCTGACCTACACCTATAATTCCACAGCATGGGTTCTTGGTCAGGATTACAGTACTGCACATATGTTCCTTCCCATTCAGTGGGCCTTAAACACAAGCAAAAAGCTATTGTTTACTTCCATTGGTTACCTTCTGGCCACTAGTGCACCAATGCCATATCTTACCAGGTGCATCATTATTGTAGCTTTCAGGTTTCATAGCTGGGGAAGACGTATTCCTTTTCTTCCCCAATAGCCAACATGTCACCTTTTGACACTGTGAAAACTAGCCCACATGGAGGCATCTTCCAGGTCAGAACCAGCACTGAGAAGGGGAAGTAGACATGATCTCCCATCCCTGACCCAGAAGCTACTTCCAAATGACCACTCACAAAGGAAAAATTCATTTTTCCAATAGAGTCTCACTGGGTATACAAACCACACTTAAGAGCAGTCTTCATGCCCAACAGTAAATATCCAACTCAAACTCAATAAGATTTTTGGAGATTTTTTTTGTCTCATAATACTTTGTCTGTTTTTTTAACCTTATTTGTCTTTTGCTTTATATATTATTGTTTTCTTTTTTAACTTTTTTAATACTATTCAGTTCTACATAACAGCCACAGATTCCCTTGTTCTCCCCTTCCTGCCCCCTCCCTTCCCCCAGCCCACCCCCATTCCCACCACCTCCAGATCAAGGCCACGCCTGAGGACTTAGACTGAGTCTATATTATTGTTTTCTATTGGGCATTTTTATAGGTGTTATGTATGTGCTTGAGTATGTGCTTCTTGTACTTTGTACTTTTTCTTTGGTTTTCTTTTTTTTTCATTCTTGGTACTATGATAGCACCCTTCTATTTAACAGCATGACTAAATCAAAATTAGCTTTCCTGGATTCAGTACAGTATTTTTTTAATGCTACATAACAAATTACCATACTCTTTCTTTTGTATTTTTATTTTTTCCATTTTTCTTTATTAAGAAAATTTCTACTCACTCCACATACCACCCACAGATCCCATCTCCTCCCTCCCCCAACCCCCAGCCCTCCCTCCCAAGCCACCCCACATCTCCACATCCCCCAAACCAAGGTCTCCCATGGGGAGTCAGCAGAGCCCAGCACACTGAGCCTAGGCAGGTCCAAGCCCCTTCCCACTGTACCAAGGCTGTGCAAGGTGCCACACCACAGGCACCAGATTCCCAAAAGCCTGCCCATGCACCAGGGACATATCCCGTTCCCCTGCCTGGGTGTTCCCCAAACAGTTTGAGCCAAACAACTGTCTTCCATGTCCAGAGGGCCTAGTCCAGTTCCATGGAGGCTCCACAGCCACCAGTCCACAGTTCATGGGTTTCCACTAGTATGGTCCGTCATCTCTGCACATCCTCCCATCATGATCTCAACATTCTCCACCTGCAGAATCCCTCCTCTCATTGATTGGATTCCTGGAGCTCAGCCTGGTGCCTGGCCATGGATCTCTGCATCTGCCTCCATAAGTCACTGGACAAAGGCTCTATGATGATAGTTAGGGTATTTGCTAGACTGGTCACCAGAGTAGACCAGTCCTGGCACCCTCTGGACCACTGCCAGCAGTCCAAGGTGGTGTCATCCTTGTGGGTTCCTGAGATCCTCCTGAGCACCCTGCCTCTTCCTTTTCCCATGATGTCCTCATCTATCATGGTATCTCCCTCCCAGCTCTCCCACTCTGTCCATGTTCCAGCTCGACCCTCCCATTTCCCTATGTTCTCATTCCCCACTCCTCACCCTCTTCCCACCCCAGTCCACTCATGTAGGTCTCATCCACTTCTCCTTCGCTGGGTCATCCATGTGTCCCTCCTAGGGTCTTTCCCTGTTAGCTAGCCTCTCTGGAGCAGTGGGTTGCAGTCTGGCCATCCCTTCACTCACATCTGGTATCCACTTATGAATGAGTAATACTATGTTTGTCCTTCTGAGTCTGGGTTACCACACTCAGGATGATATTTTTTAGTTCCATCCATTTGACTGCAATTTCTTGATATCATTGTTTTTCACTGATGAGTAGTACTTCATTGTGTATATGTGCCACATTTTTTTTATCCATTCTTCAGTTGAGGGGCATCTAGGTTGTTTCCACATTCTTGCTACTATGAATAGTGTTGATATGAACATAGTTGAGTATGTGTCCTTGTGGTATGATTGAGCATTCCTTGGGTATATGCCCAAGAGTAGTATAGCTGGGTCTTGAGGAAGACTTATTCCCAATTTCTGAGAAACCACCATACTGATTTCCAGAGTGGCTGTACAAGTTTGCATTCCCACTAACAGTGGAGGAGTGTTCCCCTTGCTCCACATCCTCTCCAACATAAGCTGTCTTCAGTGTTTCAGATCTTAGCCATTCTGAGGCGTGTAGGATGGTATCTCAGAGTCATTTTGATTTGCACTTTCCTGATGACTAAGGATGCTGAGCAATTCTTTAAATGTCTTTCAGCAATTTGAGATTCTTCTGTTGAGAATTCTCTTTTAAGCTCTGTATCCATTTTTAAATTGGATTGTTCAGTATTTTGAAGTCTAGCTTTTTAAGTTCTTTATATATTTTGGATATCAGCCCTCTGTCAGATGTGGGGTTGGTGAAGATCTTTTCCCATTCTGTAGACTGCCATTTTCGCCTTATTGACCATGTCCTTTGCTTTACAAAAGCTTCTCAGTTTCAGGAGGTCCCTTTTATTAATTGTTGCTCTCAGTGTCTGTGCTACTGGTGTTATATTTAGGAAGTGGTCTCCTGTGCCAATGCATTCAAGACTACTTCCTACTTTCTCTTCTATCAAGTTCATTGTAACTGGATTTATGTTGAGGTCTTTGATCCACTTGGACTTGAGTTTTGTGCATGGTGACAGATATGGATCTATTTGCAATCTTCTACATGTTGAAATCCGGTCATGCCAGCACCATTTGTTGAAGATGCTTTCTTTTTTCCATGGTACAGTTTTGGCATCTTTGTCAAAAATCATATGTTCATAGGTGTGTGGATTAATGTCAGGGTCTTCAATTCGATTCCATTGGTCCACATGTCAGTTTTTATGCCAGTACCAAGCTGTTTTTATTACTATAGCTCGATAGTAGAGCTTGAGGTCAGGGATCATGATGCCTCCAGAGGTTGCTTTATTATACAGGATTCTTTTAGCTATCCTAGGTTTTTGTTTTTCCATATAAAGTTAAGTATTGTTCTTTCCAAGTCTGTGAAGAATTGTGTTGGGATTTTGATGGGGAATGATGGTTTTCTTTTTAAAACTTTCTCATTTGTTTTCTAAAGAGATGGAGAAAAAAGCATGGAGTTGAATGTATGAAATGATCTGGAAGGAGATGGAAGAGAAATCATAAGAATATATTCTATGAAAAAACCCTGTTTTCAATAAAAGAAGAAACACAACATGAAAAGTTGAATTTTAAATTGCTTTACCTGTGAATTTTAGAATCACACAATCAATTTGTTCATAATAATGTCTGTTGGAATTATGATGGTGATTTAATTGACTATTGAATTCAGTGTTTGAAGATATGAAATCCTGATAAAATTTAACCTTACCACCCAGAAAAGTGGTATATCAAAATATGTCTGAATTCTTTTATGTCTTTAGTTTGTATTTTACAGTTTTGAAAATACAGATTGTGCACACATGGTACTATAAGATGGAATACCAGCTTTCACCACTGTGCTTCCTGGCTGTGAATAAAATGTGACCATTTGCCTAATATTTCTGCTGTCATGCCATGGTGGACCCAAACCTGAAATCACGAGCCAAAACAGACTGTTTCCTGGACAGCTTCATATAATGTATATAGTGGATTTTAGAGACTTCCATCCCTTAGTTAAGACTTTCAGTTTCAGCTAACTCCAATGAGTTGCAGCCTGATGTATTAAATGGAAAATGCCAGATATTAATAGTTCAAAGTTTTAAATGATATGCTGCCCCTTATAGTACGTGAAAACTGAGTGCTCTCATTCTCTATCCTACAGGATATCTGAATAATCACCTCATTTAGCATTTTGATATTCTATCTGCTGCCCTCCTCGTGAGGGGCTCTTCAGCCATCTTTCATACAAATTCAAGTCCTGTGCCATGAAGTCTCATACAGGGAGGATCTGGTAAATCTTCAAAGGAGGCCTGCAGAGCAGCCTAAAGCTGTATCACATTGCCTGTGTCTTCCACCTTACTTGATGTTACACAGGCATTGCAGTAGTGCTCGTGGTCAAAAGTAGAAAGGTAAGTGGAATATGGAATAAAGTGAACTGTTTTTGAGAGAAAAATATAGGGCCATCAGACAGCTTTAATTATGGTAAGTTATTGTAACTAAATTTAACAATTATTAGTTACTGTTAGTCTTTAATATGCCTAATATGTAAGTGCAACTTTACCCTATACAAACATTTGTGGAAGAAATCCTCACAAGATTGAATTTCTGTACTACTGAGGTTTTCAGTCATCTTTTGAGGCATTGGAATATATTCCCCTGTGGGAGAGAGACATTGATGTATTTTGAAAACTCAATAACAAAGTATTTAGCAATTGGGCAATATTGCAATATGTACTTTCAGATTTGTATCCTGTGATGTGAGATTGGTAGTTCTAGAAACCTTCTTCAGATTCTCTGGAATTCTGCATGAACTCATGTGTTGCCTATAACTAGCTTAATCATTTATTCACCAATATATAAATGGTTTAGTTATTTTTCTTGTTTTTCTATGCTACATCATGATAAAAGTGTTAAGTTTCTAAGACTTAAGTATACTTTGAACTTATTACAGAAAAAATACAACTATCAAAATTGTTGGGAAAACAGTAAACACTTTATTTACAGGGAAATTTATGACACAGAAAACAAACATTGTGGGAAAAAGACCTCAAATTAATTGTGTAAGGAACTCAAAGGAAGCAGAGAAAAAGAAATACACACACACACACACACACACACACACACACACACACACACACGAGTGAGACAGACAGAGAGAGAGAGAGAGAGAGAGAGAGAGAGAGAGAGAGAGAGAGAGAGAGAGAGAGAAATCAGTTGGAATTGAAAATCAAATGTCAAAAGGAGTCAATGTAGCCAAAATCTGGTCCTTTTAATAGAGTGACTTAAAAAAGTCACTAGCCAAGCTAAAAACTGAAGAGATGGGGCATGTCTAATGAAAGAGGAGGCGTGCTGTACATGCCAAGAAAAGTCAGAGAGTAACAAAGAATGCTGTGAACAACTCCATCCCCACAAATGATAATCTCAGTCACAACAGCCAATTTCTTTAAACACAAAGCATTTACAATTACTTCAGTGGTTTTAAATAGCCCAACCATAGGTGACTCAAAAATCTAAGCTGGAATAACACATAAATCCTGAACATTCCCTGAACAGGGAGAGGATAAGTATGCATCTGACTTTCTCTTCATTTCCACCTTCCCCTAAGTATGTTCAGGAGTGATCAGTGGCCATCATCAGCCCCGCCTCAGGGCTTTGAAAGAATTGGTCCTAGAAAGGTTCTGGGCAATTATTGTATCTTAATGAGTCATGCAGGATCTGGACTCCTCTGGGATGCAGAGCCCTGGGTCCAGAGACGTCTAGAAGGGGACATGCAAGAGGGTATTGACTACAGAGGCTCTTCTTTCCTGTGCTTATAACAAATAATGAATAAGCAGGGACATTAATATACCCTTAGTCATCCTAGATAAATTGTCCTCCAACCTGTGCATCTTGCATTTCCAGTTTTGTGATAGTATGGCTGGCAGTTTTCAGGTATGATAACATTCTTTGCCATTTCCATACTTTGCAATACTGTGCCATACTATAGAAATACTTTGTTCCACAGTTGCATTGATAATCATTTTGGTAATGATGGGGTTTATTACAATTGCTTACTATAGAAGTCTTTTTCCACTTCAACCTAATAACAACTTTTTTTTAAGTTAGGGGCAATGCTGGAGTTCTTAAGCCTTCTTTCAGTACATCTTTAGGTTTGCAACATTAGTAAACTTTGAACAGATCTCCTATCAGAAAGAGCTTGCTCCTTACTGCAACACATCTACTAGAGTATTGACATCACCTGAATTTCCATTTATTAATTTGAATATCAGCTTTAAAAGCAGAACCAGTGTTTTCAGAGAATCTCAGGTGAGTTGCATGTACATTAACTGCTAGAACTGTGTCCATGGGAGATTATCCCTGGCTATTCAGGTCAAGAATTGTGAGTTTAAAAATTGAAGGGGAGAAGCTCATTATGTCATCATCAGCAAGATTTGTAGGTGACCTCTGCTTTAAAATCTCTGCATGTAAGCCTCCATAAGACATGGGCTCCACTCATTCACAGAATAAGAATAATTCTGAGAAACTAGGCACACAATTACACCTGTATTGCCCTTCCCTTTGTCACCAAACATAACATGAAAGTGTTAAACTGTTAGTGCAGTTGCCCAAGTGAACATCAGCATGATGGAGACTCCAGCACTGGACTCAGTCAGACAGTGTCAGTGAAAGGATTCCCCATCTCTTTGTGTGTTGTTCATTTTCTTCTATTTTTTTCAGTTAGAGGTGGAACTCAGGGCCTTGGGCATGCTGGAGAGCTATGTACCACTGAGCTAAATGCCCAGTCCCTTTTCCCACATGTCTTGGTGCTTCTCATGACTTCTTTGCCAACTTTGATATAGACTGGGGTTCATTAGACAGAATTATCTAGAAGAAAACAGAACAGCACAAATATCTGTTTTAAAGATACAGCCCACATAACTGGGAATTGGTAAGTCCAGTAGCTGCAGACCAGATTCCCTGGAAGAGTCAAATCCAAGGCAGTCTGGATGATGTTTCCCAAGAAACTGTAGATTTTCTCTTTTTTCTTCCAACTGCTCATGTGAGGCTTGTTACATTATGAAGGACTAAAGTTATTTTTTCTGATAATGTTACTTACTAATTTAAGTGTTAATAACATTGCAAAACCCTTCATAGAAATATCTGTAACAATACTTTGACCAAAATTGCTATCAAGTCCTATACTACTTCCTACAATAATTAACTATCATGTTAGATAGTTAGATATGAATATCTGAAGATGAACTTAAGTGAAGGATTAAACATGCCTACTGTTTCATATTTGTTTGTTTTTCTGGTCTTTATAATTATTTTCCTACATCATTATCTGTAGAATAATATGAATTGAAGTATAAAAGTTTTTGAATCACGAGTATTTTTGAAAAGAGCAAAACATCTTGACCACCCTAATACTTGACATAAATACAATGATATCTCTGAAGCTAATTACAAGAGTGTCAAGTTTTCATGGTAAAAAGTCAAGTTTAATGACTTTATATTCTTGGGAGACTGAAGAAGAGCAATTATTTGGATTTAATGTGCATTTCTGCCTTAGATATGAAATATTCTTGTCTCAGTCTACAGCACAACGGGAAATCTCTGTGAACACTGGGTCACATTCATGCAGGGTTGGCCTTACTTCAGTATGAGGGCAAGCATGACCTTTCTTGCATGATATCTACACTCTGGCAACAATAAATGTGAACCAGTGATCAGGGCCATCGGTAGCTGTGAGATGAGTACCAGATGCTGGGGCACCATGGTAGAAGGTCTTATTGTGTGTAGGAACACAAGAAAGTGTTGACTTAGCAAATAGCATGTCATATTGTGGAAAGATGGGTTGGACAAGCCACACCACAAAGGAGAGGGCATGATAGACTAGGAGAATACCAAATAAGAAATTATGGAGGCACAAACTTCAATTTGAAGTACAGCATTGCTAAAGAGAAGAATACAGGCACTGGGTAAGGCCATATTGGACTGTAGAGGTTGGTACAAGTCAGAAAAGCAAGTACTGATTGTGCAAATGAAAGGAATTTTGTCCTTAAGAACAAGATAGTCATCTGAAGAATGAATCAGGAAAGAGAGGACATTTCTATCTCAGAATGCCTGTGTGGGTTAAACATACTGAAGATAATACTATTGAGACATGGAACATGGGTTGGAATTGAATGCTGACTTCAATATTTCAGACAAGATATGGTGGCCTCCAATTCTAAGAATATGATTGGATGGTTTTTGGTGGCTGGATAAAAGGAAGATGAAGATGAGCATCTAAATGATGCGATAGAGTTCAAGGTAAGGAAAAATGATGTGCAATAAAATTCATATAATGCCTCTTGAATTCCTTTTTATTATATTATAAGAAACAAGAGACATGGGAGAAAGATGTTGGGAGAAGAAGGAGTAAACTACTATTGGGATGTATTGAGGCTTCAATGCCTGTGGGGGAAAAAAACAAGGAAGATGATTAGTCAGCAATGAGGTAGTGAATTCTGTAGATTAAAGAGACAGCTACACCTGACTTTTAAATGGTACTCTGGCACATTAAAGTATTTGTGTTTATCTTGGGGCTTATAAAGAATTATAAGGACTAGGTGTACAAAGATCCTTCAAGAAAATTCACAGAATAAAACTATAAAACTGTGGACCACAGTTGCCTAGTATAAGTAGGTAGGCAGGAAATAGATATGTTAATACATTTTGTGTATCAGAAGTAATTAGGAGTCATTAGGCAATACTAGACTTAGAACATGCTAAAGCAATGTTAAGAAAAGCCATTCATGGTAATAATGAGTGAACATATTTGGATGTAGAGATTATAGTTATTTTGATGAGAGTAAGATTAACTACTGTAGAACTTGCAACATGCCATGTGTGTAATGGAAACGACTGTTTTCACTATGTCATGGAGATGGATTGGTGGGGTTGTCAGCAGAGTATAAAGGACTGGGGTTGTATGCATCTGCTACCAGGGACAACTGGAGAAGTTAAGGTATCAAGGTTATTCTATACTTGAGTGAAGCAAAAATTATAAAAATTAAAGAATATAAAAAATGAAGAATTCTTTCTAAAGTAAGGAAATGAGAAAAAGACTAGAATTGGTCTATGAACTCATACGTGTTCAACCATTGGGAGTTTATAAAACTGTTAATTATTTTTCTTAAAGTCATTAGAGGCAGATCATGACTGGAAACAACCAAAGTGTCATCTCCCAGTTCCTCCTTCTGGGCCTGCCTATCTCCCCAGAGCACCAGCACCTGTTCTACACTCTGTTCCTGGCCATGTACCTCACCACTGTCATGGGGAACCTCATCATCATCATCCTCATTTTACTGGACTCCCATCTCCACACACCCATGTACTTGTTTCTCAGCAACTTGTCCTTCTCTGACCTTTGCTTCTCCTCTGTCACAATGCCCAAATTGCTGCAGAACATGCAGAGTCAGGACCCATCCATCACCTATGTGAGTTGTCTGACACAAACATACTTTTTTATGGTCTTTGGAGATATGGAGAGCTTGCTTCTTGTGGCCATGGCCTATGACCGCTATGTAGCCATCTGCTTCCCCCTTCATTACACCAGCATCATGAGCCCCAAGTTCTGTGCCAGTCTATTGATGCCATTGTGGATGTTGGCCATATTTAATGCCATGATGCACACCCTACTCATGGCTAGATTGTCTTTTTGTGAGAACAATGTGATCCCCCACTTTTTCTGTGACATAACTGCAGTCCTGAAGCTGGCCTGCTCAGACACTTATATTAATGAGTTGATGATATTTATTATGGGAGGGCCCATCATTATTGTACCATTCCTACTCATTGTTACATCCTATGCAAGAATTGTCTCCTCCATTCTCAAGGTTTCTTCTACCCGGGCATCTATAAGATATTCTCCACCTGTGGATCCCACTTGTCTGTGGTGTCTCTATTCTATGGGACAGTTTTTGGTGTTTACTTATGTCCATCAGCTAATAGTTCTACTGTAAAGGAGACTACCATGGCCATGATGTACACAGTGGTGACTCCCATGCTGAATCCCTTCATCTACAGCCTGAGGAACAGAGAAATTAAGGGGCTCTAATAAGAATTATCTGCAATAGGAAAATCTCTTTGTAATTGTAACACATGGAATTTTACCTATTTTATGTAATAAATGTATCGATATTAATATGTTATGTCAGATGTCCCTCAAGACCTAGCATGAAAGGGCATGCCACATAAACTGTTCAGTATACAAAAGAGGAGGTTTAGTAGAATAGCCAATGGAGGAAGGATTGTCTTTGATATCTGGCTACACCTTTGTCCTCACCAGCATTTGTTGCAGTTATTTTCTTGATTAGTAGGGCACAAATGCTATGAAGGTGGAAAGGGGAAAAACAGGCAGAGGAATTTAACTGGGCAGGGAGTAGGGCAATACAGAGAAAGAGGGATGAAGCAGAGATCAATAAAGTTCAGGATGCTTGAAAAGGCCATAGGCAAACACATTATTTCATAATCATACTTATAAATACATATATAGCATATATGAGTATATATGATAGAGTTATGAAACATGGTATGAATACTTCTCACAAGAGCCATAGACTACTCAACAAAAATTCCAGTGCCAGTTATGGGAAATCTCCCTTCCACTTGTTGGTCAACAGAGTCCAAGAGACTCCAAAAACAATACAGGCTATTACCTGCTCTTGGTTTCCTCATAGAACTTGAAGGTAAGTTCCTATTGGTGAAGATACCATATATTTCAGACATAGGACTTGGGAGAATTGAGCTAAATCTGACTCAGAAGCCCCTGCGTTGGGACTAGCCCTCAGTATTGGAAGGTGCTATGCAGGAAGAAAGGGGAGAAAAACAAACAATAGTCATACCCCACTGTAAAATTTATGAACCACAACAATGACAAGTGGGGAAAGGTATCCCCAGTGGTGCAATGGTCACACTTATATCTTGGGAGTAGCCAACAGCTAGCTAATTGCACTTACATCTCAAACAATAAGAAGGAACTCATGCCTTATCCTGCAAACCTAGCCAGTCATAGGCCCTAAAGGAGAACCTACTACTGCCATTTTCCTAAACTAGCATAGTTTCTACTTGTATTTCTACTTGTATACTCAGAGAAAATATAGCTCTCATTACTCAAAAAAAGAACCTTTTTTTGGCAACAGATGAAAACTCTTACAGAGATCCACAACTGACCAAGATTCAGAGAACATGTGACTGTGGTGTGTCCAGTCCCAATTGTTGTATCTTCAATGCAACCACTATACCCAAGCCCAGGGCACCATCTTGGAAGAGGGAATAAAAATTATAAAAACCAGAGAACCAGTGCTGTACTGCAAGATAGTGTCTTCTAGATGTGACAGGGAAGCAGCACCCATGAACCCTCAACACCCTTGATGCATTTGAAATACAATAGAAATCATGGCAATTTAGGTAAATGGCAATAAATGGCTCCTGTGACAGGGAGAATCAGTTTTCATCAAGGTCTAGTCCCCCATGGATTATCCTGTGTCAAGTGGTTATCACAAAAAGCACGTACATACTAGCAAGACTAAATGGATGTGTGTGTGTGTGTGTGTGTGTGTGAGAGAGAGAGAGAGAGAGAGAGAGAGAGAGACAGAGAGACAGAGAGAGACAGAGAGAGACAGAGAGAGAGAGAGACAGAGAGAGAGAGAAATATAATTAAAGAAGATTTGGTCATGAGTTTGAAAGGGAGACATGGGATGAGTTAGAGAGGAGAAGTTGAAGGATATCTCACTGAAAGCAATATAAAGACTCATTGCAATTCCTGCAAAATCTGCTTACAGTCTACACTGAAATAGAAAAGATTAACATTCATATAGGAGCAGAGAAGATCTTGGATATCCAAGTAAATCAGTGAATCCTTCAAAATAGTAAATAAATATGATTGAAGATATCACCATGCCTTTTTTTCTGTTTTATTTCAGAATCATGACAGCAATAACAGCATCAACAGAACAGGACAGAGGTCCAGGTATAAACCCCTGAAGCCACAGCCACCTAATATTTGACAAAGATTCCAAAAATGCAAAGGGAGAGAGAATAGCCTGTAACAAATAGTGCTGATAAATTGGATATCTATGTGTGGAAGAATAAAACTAGCTCCCATTTCTCCATTTGCACACAAATCAACTCCAAATGGATCAAAGACTTAAGTAGCAGCCCTGAAACTCTGAAAGTGATAGGTCAGAGGACAGAGGAGGAGAAACGGTTCAAGAAATGAGAACAGGTAAAAACCCCCTGAAGGGGACTCTAGTTGCTCAGCAAATCATGAAAACATTCAATAAACATGATATTCTGAATTAAAAAAACTTCAGCACAACAAAGGAAAGAGATACCTGACTGAATAAACATCCTTAGAGTGTGAGGAAATCATTGGCAGGGTCACATCTGATAGAAGATATATATCCAGAATACACAAAGAACTAAAAAATCCAAAGAAAAAGAAAACAAGAAACTCAATAAAAATAGGCAAAAGGAACTACATGGAGGGTTCTCGAAAGGAGTCATGCAAATGGCCAATATACACTTTTTAAAGTACTCAACTTCCCTCATAGCTAGGGCAATCAAAATGAAAACTACCTTCGATCTCATTCTACTCCAGTGAGAAAGGGGATCTGTGACTGGTATGTAAAATGAATTAAAAAATTTTCTTAATAAAAAATAAAAAATTATTTAATAAACACATAAAAAATCTAGAAAAAGAAAATTTAACCTAAAAAAAAAAGAAAACAAATGTCACCAAACACTGTCAAGGAACCCTTATGAGGAGCTCTTATTCACTGTTGACTGAAATGTAAACAGTTGGAGCTGATGTGTAAATCAGTATGGGAGTTTCTTAATAAAATCCAAAATGCAATTATCATATTATCTAGCAATCCTGAGCATATGCTCTAAGTACTTACATCCTCTCCAGAGATACATGCATGCCCATGTTTATTGATATTCTGTTTCCCATAGCAATGACATTGAATCATCTCAGAATCCAATAGCTGATGAATAAAAACTAAAAATGGACCTCTATACAATGAAATTTTATTCATGTGCAGAGTTGTGTTGTAGATGTATCTGTGGGCCAACTACCTGGGGCTTGTGAAGTCATAGATCTTAGAAAAGAAACTGTAGCCACAATTTTACTAAACCAGCATAATTCAAACCACTAATTCAAAAAAAAAGACATTACTTTTATTTTATGTGGACAAGTGGTTTGGCCTATCATATGTAAATAGTGTAAGCCTGGTGTCCAGAGAAGCCAGACTAGTGTATGGACCTTCTGGTATTGGAATTACAAATGGTTGTGAGCTGCCCCATTAGTGCTGGAAAAGAAATTTGTATCCTCTGCAGGAGCAGCAAGTACTCTTAACCATTGAGTCATCTGTCCAGCACCATTAATAATTGTTATATATTTGTGTTTGTGTGGGATTGTTTACAGACGTCAGAACACTAAAAATGTGACTTGTGAGAGGGGGAAATGGGAGCCTTAAGGGAGAGGTGTAGAAGGAAACCAGAATACATGTAATATGAAAATGTAAAAAGGAATATTTAATTACAGCGGAATTAATACAGAGATGGGGCAGAGAGATGGGGTAAAGAAGGCGTTGGGTGGGTAGTTAACAAAACCAAGTATAATGAAAAAGCTACAAGGAATTCAACTATCTTGTAGGCTAACTCAAATAAGAATAGCTTTTAATTTAAAATAAGCTAAAAAATTAAATGGCAAAACCTTTTAATATAGAATTAATATATGACTAATATACATGATTGATTCAAACAAATGATTGTACACTGACATTTGCAGAAGTGCTCCCTATCATTGTTCCAAGTGGAGACCCATCAACCAATGATTAAGTAAATAACCAATGTACATCTGTATAATGATACATTTTTGACATCTCAAAATCAATTATTGGCACACAGAACTACACAAACATACCTTGAAAACATGATAATAGAAAGAATCCAATCATGAAGTCCCTATATTCACATGAAATATCAAGAATAGGAAGATCTGTAAGACATAGAGTATAGAGAGGTTGCATGTGGATGGTGGAGGTGAGAGTATGTGTGAATAGACAGAGGCCTTCTTTGGGGGATTATGGATTCTAAAATGCATTGTAGATTGCTTTGAATTAACTGAAAATACTGATATATATATATATATATATATATATATATATATATATATATATTATATATATATATAGTATATATGAACATCACAGTCCTTAGAGATGATTGAACTGGAATTGAGCTCATCATCCAACCACCTTAGCTTCTCATGTCAACCAAAACACTGTGAGTGGAGACATCATACTTCTTTGAGTAACTGAAACCAATTGATTAGCAAGCAAAATGTGGTTATTCTATACAGCCAGAACAGGTAACACTGTGTCTATAATCCTGGATGTATCTTTTGATCCCAGGTACTGTTTCCACATTCATAAAACAAAAGTTAATAATCTCTAAGAACCCAATACAGGTTAGACCAGTAAGGACCAAGATTCCCTGGGGTCCAAAGTTTGTGTTTCATTATTATGTACAGAACTTCATCCAACCAATGATTGCCAAGTTCAGGACTATCTTGAAGGAAGGAATTATATATGCTACCAATGGTCTCATGATCAATGCTAAACTCATAAAGCAGGGCATTAGTAAAGTGATCTCACATACATAGAGAGAGGTTGAGAGTAACGGTCATAGTAGGCAAAATTAAGGTTTTCATAGAGAGGTAAGAAGACAAAATGGATGAACAGCCATAGAAACATGGACTGCTTTTCTATTGGCTCAAGGAAGCATTAAACTTGCCATTTGCTTGTCATATGCCTACCCTTTCACATATTGGCACACAGAAAAGTTGGCTGATTTTAAAAAGTTTAAATTTTTTCTAGAAGGTTGTGTATAGTAAGTCCTTTTGCAGGCAGCAGTCATGTTGAATTGAGGTCTGTCCTTGAAGCCTTCCCAGTATGCATAGTTTTCTATAGTTTCTGTCTTCTTACAATCTACTCTTAGATGTGCTGGAGAGATGGCTTAGCCAGTAAAGGCTAGGCTCACAACCAAAAATATAAAAACTATTGATGGCTTCTTTTGTAAATTTTTATTGTGTGAGACACTTTAAGTCATTAACAATCAGAGTAATTCCTGATAATTTGGAGTGATTTTGAGGTCACCATTCTTCACTTTCCCCACTAAGAAAGTTGGCTCCAGTCAAGCAGAAGCCCTGTTCATTACCTGGGCAGGCAATGAGTATGCATATTTACATGGTTATTGACTGTGTTGTTATTATTTCTTTGTTGATGTTCTTTAAATTCTGCCTTCCCCTAAGTGTAAGAAGGAGTGTGCCTATAATTGATCTCCACTAGAGATCCCGAATAAATTGGTCTTAGAAAGGTCCTAGGTAATTATTATGTCTTTAATGAGTTATATAGGATCTAGACTCCTCTGGGGTACAGAGCCCTAAGGCTCAGGAATGGCAGCAGAGGGATGTGAATATGGATGGTGAAGGTAGGTGGTGAGTAGAGAGTCCAGTAGATAGTTCCTGTGCCTTCAAATAAAATAAAGGTAAGCAGGATCTTAAACCAGAAACTTTGATTCAGCCTCAGCAGGAAATTAATCTGGTGTCTTGTTGTCAATTCTAAATGAATTTCCAGTGTTATGCAGGACAGTTTTCAAGGTATGATAGCATTCTTCTTTTCTGTGTCCCCAAGACATCACCACATTGTGCAAGTATTTATTTCATGGTCATCATATTACCACTTTCATATTGATGGTTCATCACAATTACTGATTATGTCATTTTCTCTCAATATCACACACCATTTCAACACAAGAGCAGGGCTGTGAGATGGAGTTCACTGCTGTAGTGCTGAACTGTTGTTTACTATGCTTTCCCTGTGGGGTCTTAGCAAACTCTGAACAATGTCCTACCCAAGATGATGATTAATTCTATCTGCACAAGTTCACAAATCTGTGTTTTAGTGGTAATGTCTGTGATTGCATCTAAGTGCAGTCCATCAAGGAAGATATTAATATTATATAGGTGTTCATGTAAAATGTGCAATGAAATCTACTCAATCAAAATTATTTCTTCTATAGAATCTAAGATGATTGCAGATGTAACAATTGTTAGAAACATATCCCTTGGGATTTCTATGTGCAGTTTAATTTGAGAATGGTGGGCTTAACATCTAAAGAAGGTATGAAGTCCATTGGCCCATCAATGATAACAGTTGATGGTGACTTCTCTGGCTTCTAGTCTTTGCACATATGCCTACTAACACAAAGGTACTGTTCATTTCATTACATGAGAAGGAGAAATGGGCATGGTGGCACATACTTGTAATGCCAGTGCTTCAGGAAGCAGAACAGGAGTAATATATGTTCAAGGCCAGTCTTGAATACATAAGGAGAGCATCTTTTTAAATGGTGCATGATTTCTTTTCCTACATGTTTCCCCTCTGTAATTCTAATCCACAATGTCTTAAGTGTGCAAATTCTGAATTCAGCTGCATTAACACTGTCAGTCTGTGAAGATACAAACAGTCATACTGGTGTAGCATTTCAGAAGAAGTTGCTTAGATCTCTTGATGTTTTTCCTCTTTTGTCAGCTTTGAGACATGTGATAGATCATTAGCCAGTGTTGTGCAGAATCATAGAATAAGGTGTGTGTGTGTGTGTGTGTGTGTGTGTGTGTGTTGTGTGTGTGTGTGCCTATGCATGTGACTTAGGATACAACAGACTGTAGTGTTATAGGCTGACAAGACTAACATTGAAGAACAGTCTAGAATATTGTAGTCCCGAGAATAGGAGGTTACTGACATGTGTCTAAGGCAGATGATGAAAACTTTTTTCTACTGTGAACTCTCCTTTCTCCCTAATTCCTTCATCTGATTGCATGAAGCTCATCATGTTATGAAGTGTTAATTATTTTACTCAAAGTAACTACAGATTTTAAATTGTCATTTATAGAATGTCTGCATAGAAACTAAAATATGTTCCAAATTGGTATCAGGCTTAATCCACTTAATGTGTAAATTAACCATCAAATAGAGTATAGACATCTGAGGAATAACTCAAATGAGGATTCCAAATAACTTTGTTGTTCTTCTTTTTTATAATTCATAAACATTCATCCTATCTTGTTTCTGTATCAATACCAATGACATTTTGTGGATTAAAGCATATGTATATGATTTGGAGTCATCATACTTACTGAGGTGTGATATAAATGATTCACCCTAACACTGCAGAAATGCAACATTAGATCTCTGACACTCATTATAGAGTGTAAAATTTAGTTATAACTAATCAAGTGTTTCTATTTAAATGGAGATTTTCTACTATTGAAGTTGAAGAAATCTGTATCAATTTGAGAAGCAGGTAACAAACTTTATGCCAAATTCATGCTTATGACAGATGTTGGCCCTAGATTCACATTAAGAGATTGTATACAATCACACAGAATAAAGCACATATAGCCTTTCTGCATGTAGTTTACAATTGATGGAAGATAGCTTAAATCAGTGATCAAAGTATTAAGCGCATGGGATATGTATGGATGCAAGAACATGGCTGAAGTTCTCACTTATACAGAGAGACAGGTAATTTACTGTGTATGTGATAAACAATATTGCTTACATATGAGGATGAACCAGATGAAAGGGCAAGAGAGGGGAGGAAGTAACAGGCAAGTGAAGAAGAAACTCTAAAATTGGGAGGTGAAGAGTTTTAACCACAGCATTGATAAGAGAGAAATGCAAGTGTAACTGTGAAACTGTATGGGAATATACCATTGGCATGTGTGAGATAACAAAACAACTTTGTGTCCCTGACAGGAGCTTTGTCCTTATCCTCAGAGCAACAGTGGTAATCTGAAGAATAAATCAAACAAGAGATGTTGAAACTCCTCTATTAGAATGCCACAGTGTAAATGAAGCAGATTGAAGAAGAGAAGGTTCAGGAGACATGAGAACATGGACATGAACTGAGTCTGCTTCTGTACTCCAGTAAAGTCAAGATGTGATCCTGATATATGGATATAACTCACAGAAAGAGATGGATGAAATAGGAGGAGAATGAACAGCAGACTCTGTTTATGTGTGACAGCAGTTCAAGGTAAGAAAAATGGATGGATCAAAATTCACAGATTTATGACTCAGACATGAATTTCTTTTACTATACTATAGGATACTGGAGAGATAGGAGACTGAGAAATGCTTTGGAGACACAAACAGTGAAACATGAATTTCACTTGGACTTTTGAGCTCCTGATGCCTGTCATACATGCAATGGAGGAAGATGATTAGTGAACAGTGGAGTAGAAATCTGTATGTTACAGAGACATGCATGTCTGAGTTTCACATGATAATCTAAGACATTCGAGTATGTGAGATTTTCTTGAAATTGTGTAAAATTATGATGCTAAAGCTCATTCAAATTCTTCAAGAATATAAATATCAACATAAGAAAGAGAAAATTACAAATGGACAAACAACAGTTGAGCAGACATAGGAGAGAGAAGCTTGTCCATTTTTTATCTCAGTAGAAAGTATACAACTGTTATGAGGACAGAAGAGATGTTAAAGAGAAAGCTGAGAAAAATCATTGATGACTGTAATAATTACGAACATTTGGAGTTTGAGATTATAATTAACTATGATGAGATTTCTTGAATATATCCTAAATATATGTTCATTTTTACTTTGAATTTAGGGATCCTGATATTTTCTCATTAGCATACTGGAGATGAAGAGTAATAATGAAGAACCAAACTATTGTCTCTCAGTTTCTCCTCCTGGGTCTACCATCCCCTCAGAGCACCAGCACCTGTTCTATGTCCTGTTCCTGGCCATGTACCTCACCACCGTCCTGGGGAACCTCATCATCATTATCCTCATTCTACTGGACTCCCATCTCCACACTCCCATGTATTTGTTTCTCAGCAACTTGTCCTTCTCTGACCTCTGTTTCTCCTCTGTCACAATGCCCAAATTGCTGCAGAACATGCAAAGCCAGGACCCATCCATCCCTTATGCAGGCTGCCTGACACAAATGTACTTTTTAATGGTTTTTGGAGACATGGAGAGCTTCCTTCTTGTGGTCATGGCCTATGACCGCTATGTGGCCATCTGTTTCCCCCTCCATTACACCAGTATAATGAACCTCAAGCTCTGTGTGTGTCTGATGGTGCTGTGCTGGGTACTTACTATGCTGTATTCCCTGTTGCACACACTACTCTTGGCTAGATTGTCATTCTGTGAGGACAATGTGATCCCCCAGTTTTTCTGTGACATATCTGCCCTGCTCAAGTTGGCCTGCTCTGACATTTATATTAATGAACTAATGATATTTGTCTTGGGAGGGCTCAGTTATTGTCATCCCATTCTTACTTATTGTTGTTTCCTATGTACAAATTGTCTCCTCCATCCTAAAAGTTTCTTCTGCTCGGGTTATCTACAAGGTCTTCTCCACCTGTGGCTCCCACCTGTCTGTGGTCTCACTGTTCTATGGGACAATTATTGGTCTCTACATATTTCCATCAGCTAATAACTCCACTGTGAAGGAGACAGCCATGGCCATGATGTACACAGTGGTGACTCCCATGCTGAATCCCTTCATCTACAGCCTGAGAAACAGAGATATGAAAGAGGCCCTGATAAGAGTCCTTTGCAAGAAGAAAATCTCCTTATAGTGGCAGGACTAGGATTTTTACTCAAATTTATCTTCTAAATATATTGATATTAATATTACAGAATGTATCCCTACAATAGGACCCACATTCAAAGAACATACGCATAATATTTCCTTTTGCAAAATGCGTTTTGCAAAGTTGTTCAGTTATAGAAGGGGACCTCAGTGACTCAATGATACCATCCTCTGCCTTGCACGTGTGATCCTAGAAAATCATTAGTAAGAGCCACTCTTTTATCAGTTTCCACTCCTACATTCCTTTTTAAAGTTGAAAATAGATTCTTCTCTCATATAATGCATACCAACCACCATTTCCCCTCCCTCTGCCCCTCATAGCTTATAGCTCCCTTTCCTCCTAATCTGCTCCTTCTCCATTTCCTCTTCATAAGAGAGCAGGCCTCCAAGAGAAGACAGTGACATGTGACAAAACAAGATACAATAATACAAGGCAAAAGCTCTCATATCGAGGCTGGAGAAGGCAATTCAGTAAGAGGAATGGAGTCTCAAAAGCAGGCAAAAGACTTAGAGATATGTCTGCTCCCAAGATAACAGCCCTAACATATACTCAGAGGACCTGGTACAGACCAATTCAGGCTCTGTGCTTGCCATTTCAATCTCTGTGAGCCCATGTGAGCCCTGCTTAGTTGATTCAGTGGGCCTTGTTCTTCTGGGGTACTCCAACCCCACTGACTCTTGCAATATTCCTTCCCCCTCTCTCATGGGGTTCCCAGAATTTTGAGGAGAGGGACCCGATGGAGACCTCCAATTTAGACTCTCTCTCTGCATAATGTCTTACTATGGTTCTCTGCACATGCTCCCATCTGCTGCCTGAGGAAGACTCTCTGATGACAATTATACAAGGAAACAATCTATGTGTATAGCAGAATATCATTAGAAAGCATTGATTTTTTGGGGGGGCCAGGTGTTTGGTTCTACCCTAGGCTCTGGGATATTCCGTATTCCATTACTGGCCATCCAGACAGTGTAGGGTATGGACTCCATTTCATGGAGTGCACTTCAAGTTAAACAACCACTGGTTGGCCACTCCCACAAGTTCTGCACCTCCATTGCCTCAGCTCATCTTGCAGGCAGGACAGGTGGATGGTTTTGTGACTGGGTTCATATCAACATTTCCCTTTTTGTAGCCTGCTGAATACCTTCCCATGACAAAGAGAAAAGAATGTAGGTGTGAAGGTCCCAAGCCCAAATCAGCTTGACCTCTGTAAGTTCAATGAGACATGTGGATGTTGCCCTCAGCAGTGGGACCCCACTGTCAGTGGTCAGAGAGCTAACTTGTCTCAGCATCAAACTGGGTTATTTAGAGATTACCAGGGCATCCTTGTCTAATAGCTCAACTGAATATAACCCAGTCCCACCACTGGAGGCCTTGCCTGGCTACAAAAGATAGCCAGTTAAGATTCTGCATTCTCCAGTACTGAGATTCCTTACTGAGATGACCTTACTAGGGTCAACCTCAAAGATTACTGAAAGTTTCCACTGAACTAGGCTTCCACATTGCCCCCTCCCAAGTGCCCCTAATTCTAGCTGTCTGTCCCAGCACCTCCTCCTCCATCCATCCTGCATCCCTTTGGTTCCTAACCCCACCCACCACAGTCTACCTGAAGAATACAGTCTATTTCCTGCTCCATGGGAGATCCATGCCCCACCCTCAAAGCCCTTCTCTTTACCTCATTTCTTTGGGTGCTTGGATTGTAGCTTGACTATCATTTACTTAACAGCTGACATCCTCTCATAAGTGAATATATAGGATATTTATCTTTCTGGATCTGGGTTATCTCACCCAAGATGACTTTTTCCAGTTGCATTCATTTGTATGAAAAATTTATATCATTTTATAAACATCTGAGTAATATTCTATTGTGTAAATGTACCTCATTTTCATTATCCATTCTTCAGTTTAGGGACATCTAAATTGTTCCCAATTCTTGGCTATTATGAATAAAACCACAATGAACACAGTTGAGCGAGTTTACTTGTGGTAGGATGGATCATCCTTTGGTTATATGCCCGAGAATGGTATACCTGGGTCTTGAGATAGATTGATTCCCCATTTCCCAAGATTTTATTATTTTATCCAAATTTATGTGTTGACTGGCAGATAATATTTAATTATGAATAAGTGATATATCATGATCCTAGGCAGATGCTCCATAGCATCCCAATATCTCAAACACAACCATTTCCTAATGTCTCCTTCTGTTATTCCTACACAAATTTTTACATCAGTTCATCTCTTAAGCTTCCTTTTTCTTTTTATTTATAGGTTGACTATCTGGACTGTCCTGACCCTGAAAAAATTTTGTGATCTTCTTGCCTAATTGTGTCATTAGTGCCATTTCCCCCCTGAAATTATTGGCCAGCAGCAATTTCAAGTTTATTTCCCCAAAACCATGAAAAGTAGCTGGATTAGAACCAAATTAATTTTTAACATTGCCTCCAATTTTATAATTTTTCCTGCAAAATCCCCTGAGATTTGATACTATATATATTGAACACTAGGCTGTTCAACTACTGTCATGTCACATTAACTGTTATATGCTCTAGTGTGCCATGAACTAGGTCCCTACCTTGACCCATTCATTCCATGCATTCAGTCACTCTAAGCTATGGTGTAAATTCTCTTCCTCTGTTCTAGATCCCATTCACTTTCTCATCTTCATGTGAAGACCATCTTCTCCAAAACACCTGCTCTGTCTTCATGTCTCTCAAGTGCACATCTTCATGTAAGGCTCTGTGAGCGTGTCTGACTTAACACACATGAACTTGAGTGCTAAGTTCTATTACAACTTCTCTTTGTCCTTTCATATTTTGATTTATGATAACATTTCCTACCCAGTTACCTGAGCAACCTCTTCTTTATGTGCATAACTATCCACAAACAGAGACAGTTATCCATACAACATTTATGTTGTGCCTTTCCACTGAATATTCTTACTGGAATATTATTCTATATGGGGTTGTAAAGGTCTCACTAGGTCTTGTCATAGATAAACTGAAATCTCAGTGGTATGGTACAACAGAATTATCAGTGATAAAGGAGAACATATACAAATTAAATCACTTCCCTCTACATGAGAAAAACTTAATTTTGGAACATGTAATAGGACATATAATCAATAACAATGAAAACTGTATCAAGACTGGAGATTCATACTAGAGAAAAAGACAATCTCTTCAACAAATAGTGCTGGAATATTGGATATCCACATGTAGAAGAATGAGATTAGATCATTCTTTCCACTTTGTGTGAAATCAATACATTTCACATGCATCAAAAACAGGCATATTGATCAGTGGCATCACACTGAAGACACAGACATAGTCCATACACTTGTGGACACTTGATTTCTTACAAGGAATTAAAAAAATACACACTGTTGAAAAGACAGCATCTTCAAAAATACCCCAAGGCTCAGGGATCTACTCTGAAAGACAAGGTGAAAGATTGTAAGAGTCATAGTTGATGGGTGGAAAGGAAACAGTGCCTTCTAGACACAACAGGATTGTTGCACATATGAGGTCACCAAGACTGGCAGCATGCACAGGCCCTGTACAAGTTCAAACCAAATGTGGTGTAAGTACTGAGAGAAGGAACTGTCTCCCCCAATAACTAAGAAGATAATGTGAAATTGATTTCATGAGGCCCATTTGTCAGCTGTTATCATTAACTCCTGAGCTAATGGAGTTCTATTCAGGAATTTTTGCCTGTATTTATATGCTGTTACATTAAGAAATGTGAAATTTGCAGATAAATAGATGGGATTGGACAAATTACAATAAGGTAAACCAGATTCAGAAAATAAGTACTGCATAATCTCTCTTATATAGAGAGCCTTGCTTCAAATCTTTAGATTTGTATGTTTAACTTGTATTACCTATAGAAGCCCAGAACATAGAAAATGACCATGGGTATGGGGAAGAAACTTAATGGAGGATTATGGTAAAACACAGGTGTACAAAGAGGGAAAGGTATCAATGGAGAGGCATTAACTGTAGAAAGGGTTCAAATTATAAACCAGTGGGCTGTGTGAGAGAGGATAACTAACACTAAGGATGTAGGAAAATATGGCGAGTTATTATTTTAAGCTTCCTAATATATACAAATATAACATATTTATATATTTTTATGATATATGTGGGAAAGACAGAATGATTGGAATTACCCAACACATGAGGATAATGCTACTCCCAGAAAGCATAAACTATTAGACTAAAAATGCACATGGGATACCTTCCTTCTAGTTGTTGATCAGAAGTTCACAGAGACTCTCCAAAACAGATTATTCTTATTACTCTTTTTTCCACCAAAATTTGATTCTAAAACCTTATGGCTGAAGATGCTATATGACCCGGTCACAGAAAATAGAGAAATAAAACTTATTTTATTTCTTATTATAGAGAAATAATTACTTATTCTATATCATGGCAATTGTAAGTCTCTATATAAACCTCTGTCCATTGAAAAAAGAAATGTCTGTGTTAAGGATTGAGAGCTGCACTAATCTATGAGTATAATGTTAAGTATTTATGACACATTTTGATACTATGTCCATTTAGCAAAATAATAGTAGTATGTTCTGACCTACCCTATATTCCACAGCATGGGTTCTTGGTCAGGATTACAGTACTGCACATATGTTCCTTCCATTCAGTGGGCCTTAAAAACAAGCAAAAAGCTATTGTTTACTTCCATTGGTTACCTTCTGGCCACTAGTGCCCAATGCCATATCTTACAGGTGCATCATTATTGTAGCTTTCAGGTTTCATAGCTGGGTAAGACGTATTACTTTTCTTCCCCAATAGCCAACATGTCACCTTTTGACACTGTGAAAACTAGCCCATGGAGGCATCTTCCAGGTCAGAACCAGCACTGAGAAGGGGAAGTAGACATGATCTCCCATCCCTGACCCAGAAGCTACTTCCAAATGACCACTCACAAAGGAAAAATTCATTTTTCCAATAGAGTCTCACTGGGTATACAAACCACACATTAAGAGCAGTCTTCATGCCCACAGTAAATATCCAACTCAAACTCATAAGATTTTTGGAGATTTTTTTTGTCTCATAATACTTTGTCTGTTTTTTTAACCTTATTTGTCTTTTGCTTTATATATTATTGTTTTCTTTTTTAACTTTTTTAAAATACTATTCAGTTCTACATAACAGCCACAGATTCCTTGTCTCCGCCTTCCTGCCCCCCTCCCCTTCCCCCAGCCCACACCCCCATTCCCACCTCCAGATCAAGGCCACCCCGAGGACTTAGACTGAGTCTATATTATTGTTTTCTATTGGACATTTTTATAGGTGTTACGTATGTGCTTGAGTATGTGCTTCTTGTACTTTGTACTTTTTCTTTGGTTTTCTTTTTTTTTTTTTTCATTCTTGTACTGTGATAGCACCCTTCTATTTAACAGCATGACTAAATCAAATTAGCTTT
>NW_023504896.1:0-1717 GCF_004664715.2 Peromyscus leucopus | reverse complement strand
TTATCATCATGATGAGGAGCATGGTGGATTCAAGTGGCTCTAGATCTGAAAGTGCTACATCTTGCCGGCAACAGGAAGTCAATTGAGACACTGGACAATATACTGAACATAGGAAAACTAAAGTCAACCGCCACAGTAACACACTTACTCCAACAAGGTCATACCGACTCCAACAAAGCCTTCTAATAGTGCCACTCACTACAAGATTATGAGAGCCAATTACATTCAAACTACCACAATCTTCAGAGTTTAGGATGTAAAATCATTCAAAGAAAGGAACACTTTAGACAGATGAGGAAGTAATTTAGACACACCCAAAGAACCAAGATGAGGCTTTATTTAGAATGAGGTGATGAACTACATGAGTTTTGTGTGTAAAATAGAAAATTTCTTCAAGGAGCATTTTGACAGATGTTGCAAATGTAGGAGCTCCTGCTTCAGACCTCTTGTTTGGTAATTTTGGAAGCACACTTGGCCTTCTTCACCTGAATCTAGTTTCAAAGAACTTATCTCACAGAGAAACATGATCACACCAAAGAGTGACATGGCAGTTGTAAGGACCCCTAATGGGAACACAGCAGTAAAAGTATTTGCTTATCAGGGCTTCTTTTTTAAAACAGGAAAGTCAGTTGGAAAAGTCAAGAGTGGTTTGGCCATATAGATCTACCACATGGTTCCAGCTCATGGAAGCAAATGTGAAGAGGTGGCTAACACACAAAACTAAGGCAGACACATATGCATCTCAACATAACCGGTGTTTTTCGAGTAGCTGGTCTTTAATGGCTTATTGCACTGAAAACCAGAAACTACTGGATTCATAAAAAAATGGCCCATGCTATCAGATTCTGTGCAATCTGAATTCAGGCGAAATTCCCCAGGTGGAATTGTTAGGAACATGCACCAGCATCTTGGTTACAGTCCTTGAGACATTAAAGTCTTGAAGGAATAAGAAGCCTTACAGAGTCCAAAGGACACAAACTGCAAAATGTTCCTGTCGAATCCCACAAGGCACCAGCTGGCCTTGCTTGCAATGACTATTTTCAAACACCAAAGCTGATAGGTTGCTAAGGAGACCACTCAACTTGAAGATGCACCTGTTTCCATTGGCAAATATGAAGATGAGATTGAACAAGGATATAGACAAGCCAAGAACACAAGGGAAATTGGGGAAAAAATGAGTCATGCTTTATGGAGAGCTCAGCTCTCATACCTTGTCTGTGCTGTCACAGTTTATATTTATATAGTCTACCTATGTATTGGGGTTCATCAATACTACAGGCAAAGAGTATAAAAAGCCCTAAACTCCATGACTATAGCAGAGGTTCCCTCTATAAAATGTTTTGATTAGCAATTTCACTGTATCTATCAAATGCCTGAAATATGCATATTTGCTAACTAAGAATTTTAAATGTTTGGAATTAACAGTGAAAAAAAAGAGTTTGCAAATATGATATGTAAGGTGATGCTTATTTCAGCTGTATTTTCAATACAGAAATAAATATGATGAACAATTTAAATGAAAGTTATAATCTGAAAAATTCTCAATATATTATTTCTACATATATTATAGTGGACTACTACAAACTGATGTCTACTGAAAGAACAAGCAAAGTGGAAAAATGACCCCATGTTATTTCACAAGCACTGTGCCATATATTCATACATGATGCATGTATTTGTGTATGTGATACTTGCATATACAGCATACACAACCACC
>NW_023504895.1:0-4644 GCF_004664715.2 Peromyscus leucopus | reverse complement strand
GAGATGTTTTAAAAATTGAGCAGAGATGTTTTAGACAGGTCATCTTCAAACCCTTCAGAGATCTACAGAATATGGCATTTAAAATGTTTTAATAACTTAGAAAATTTTTCTTCTTTGAGACACGTTGGCTCCTGGCAGTACCAATCTACTTCAAAGAAAATATGGGCATTGAAGAAACTGCATATGGAGTCAACTTTCATTGTGGCAAAAGTTAGCCACTGGACATCAAAGTATCCTCAAATCAACAGGAAAAAATGGACAGACAGAACATGAAACAAAGGACTACTGATTTTTACCAAAACAAGTGTGGTTATGGCTTTATCAAAAGGCATCTTCTGAGGCCAGGACAATATGGCCCCATCTCTGAAGTGGTCTTCACAATCCGGAAAAGGTACAGTGCCCTTTTCTTCGAAGGCAGCTTAACAGGCAGAGGGCCGATGGCTTCTGTTGTGCAATGGAACAGCACTTGAAAGCTCACGCCTCTCGATAGTAGACTAGCATTTAATAGAGGAATGTGGAGAAGAAGGGGATGCCGAGATGAAGCCATACATACACAGCCAAGAAGAATGGACAGCTGAATTCAAAAACTGTCAACAATTACCAGAATTTAAAATCTTGAATCATGACATGACACTAGTGGAATTCAGGTGTTTCTGGTACATGGACTGCTCTCACCCAATGTGAGGTTGAACTGTTGACCTTGTGTACATCCTACTTCACAAATGAGTCTGTCAAATATTCTAAGCCTATAGGCTGAAGATGATGCCCCAACACTGCGGAGAAACCTCAGGTGACTGTCCAGGCAGCTGGCTGTTTCTGTCAACTCACAAATTTTTTGGAAGTTGTTTGCATGCACTTCCTGTTTTTATTTTTGTTAGCTAATATTATTTCCTTCTTGGGTCTCTGAGGGAGTTGAAGATTAGTTAGTTATGGTTGAAGATTAGTTAGTTATAGTTGAAAATTAATTAGGATAGAAAGTGCATTAGATACTTCTTGGATTTACCAAAATAGGATAGATAATGGAATTATTTTCTCTGATTTGTCAAATGCCTGTTTAGGTATTTATTACTTGTATATATTGTATATAGTTATTGTGCTTTTGTATATAGTTTTTCTTTGGTTAGTTATAAACTTTTGCTTTTTTCTTTTTATTAAAATAGAAAAGGGGAAATGTGGTGGTATTTTAATTGTACTGAAATGTGATTTTGATTGTATGTTAATAAATAAAGTTGCCCAGGGGTCAGAGCTATTAGAGCCATAGACAGAGCATGGCGGTGGTGGTGCATGCCTGTTAATCCCATAGATCTCTGTGTGTTCAGGGATACAGCCAGCATTGGAGACATACACCTTTAAGACCTAAAGGACTGCACATACAGACAGTGACGAGGCAGCCACGTGTTTGGGTTTACAACCAATGAGAAGGCAGAACAAAAGACTATGAAACGATTTACACACAGGAAAATAGCTCTCTTTTGGGGAAGCTAGGAGCTCGTGGGAGGAAGGGTAAGATTTTAGCTCTGAGCTCTGACCTCTCGGCTTTCTCTTTTACATTGGTTCTGTGTTTCTTATTTAATAAGACAGTTGGTTACATCTACAGTCACCTGTCCAAAAGTCCCAGATAGGTAAGAGGTGACACCCACTGCCTCCTCAAGGGTAATCCTCTTCCCAGAGGATACTCAGGCTGCTGGGGGATCTTCAAGCCAAAGTGGGGGATAAGAACATTAGGAAAACACCAAACTGGGGGCTGGAGAGATGGCTCAGCAGCAAACCCATGTACTGAGTTTGACTCCCAGCACCTGAGTTAAGTGGCTCACAAACACCCATAACTCCAGTTCCAGGAGATCCACCCTCTCTTAGCCTCTGAAAACACCTGAATTCATGTGCACATATCCCCCTACACACACATTTGCAAATAATTTTGTTGTTGTTGTTGTTTTGTTTTGTTTTGAGACAGGGTTTCTGTATATTACAGCTCTAGCTGTCCTGGATCTCACTCTGTAGACCAGGCTGTCCTCGAACTCACAGAGATCCACCTGGCTCTGCCTCGCCAGTGCTGGGGTTAAAGGTGTGCACCAACCACCACCTGGCTAATTTTTTTAATCTTAAAAAATTAAAAAACCCAAAACCAGAGGGTGGGAACAGTCTCTGAAGGAGACATGGAGCCAGAGATGGGAGGCAGATTGAGACAGCAGCTGGGTGGGGATCCAAAACAGGTACTACATGGGGCAGGCTGCTGGTAGGGAAGGTGTATGGAAGGCTGAACAGAGCTGAGTACCAGGGGCAGATGCCACCCACACCAGTGCCATCCACAGCAGGAGAGACAATGATAGGAACATGAGACACGTCAGCTTCCCCATTATTCCCAAAGCAGAAGGTACTCTTCCTGGAATTCCAGCCACAAGGCTGTAAGAGGTATGGGTGCAAAATGGCCCTTTGAGGATCAATAGGATCCAAGACAGAGGTGGGCCTCCCTAGCAGGCAGATTTACCCACTGCAGTCCACATGTGCAGCTGCTAGCTACCAGGACTCTCCCTCTCCTCACAGAGCCCAGCCCCAAGTCCTCTGGTTTTGTCTCTTTTCACTGGCCCTGGGGCAGACGGCACTCTGTGAGGTTCCAGACCAGAACTCCAGAGCCATTACCCCATGAACTGATGGGTGAAGCCAGGCCTCCTTTGGCTCTCTGGGGGACTGAGCTTTGAGCTACACTGGCCTGGGCTGCTTTGTGGGGGCGGGGGCGGGGGATGGGGGTTCTTACTGGGTATCCAGTAGGGTCTAGAGTCTGGATAGTGATATTCTTCTGGGTGGATGCTCCGTGGTCCCGAACCAGTGAGCAAATGCGTGTCAGATAAATGACTATAAAAAACCATAGGAGGCTTGAAGACATTTGGAAGTAAGAGACTCTTTGCCATGACTGAAACCTTGGAGAGCCAGACATGCGAAAACTAACAGAATGGCTGCTTCAAGATGTCTTTTTGCCAGAAGGACTTCTACGGTGTTAACAGGCGCAGACCCCTGCATGGGTTTAATGTCTTAATATCATAATTACAGGAAACAAATCCGCTGAGGTCTTGATTCAGATTGGCCTCTCTAATTCTACACAACGTGGTTTCCTTGTTGAAGCTCCCAGTAGCACCATGAGGGAGCTGCTGTGTCCATTTCAAAGGGAAGTCACAAAACCAGGCTTGATGGCACATGTCTGAAGTTCCAGCACTCACGAAGATGAAAAGTTCAAGGCCATCCTGAGATGCCCAAGCCCCTGTCTATAGGGGGAAGAAGTCTTGCTGGGCTAGAGAGGCAGATCAGTTGGCAGAATGCTTGCCCGGCATGCGTAGCACCCAGGTTCAACCCCCAGGCTGCATAAAAACGGGGATGTGGTGGTGTGGGGCCATGGTAGCAGGAGCGTAAGTTGTAGGCTAGCTTTGGCTACATAGGGAGTTTGAGACCAACTGGGGGTCCATAGTGAATCAAGGGCCACATAGCATCTGGTTTCCAAGTAATAAATATAAAAGGGAAGATACTGGTTAGAGGAGGTGGGGCCTCGCCCATAGGTACCCAGCAGTGAGTGGCAACACTCAGAGGCCCATACCTACAACTGCTTTTTACCAGCCAGCTGTGCTCTTGGCATGGGCATCTGGCTTGAATCCTTTCATCACTGCTTTGATTTGCTTCTATAAGCAAGGCTATGAGGCCATCTGACTCCGTTTGTGTGTGCTACCCAGCTTTACGGTTTGGTCCAGAGCTCTGGCTGCCCCACATGACTCCCCTGCCATACACCCACCTCTCACACAATGCTGACACCAGCAAAATCATCAGATGGATCTTCAGTGGCTGGAAACTGACTGGGAACTGTGAGAGGCGGGCAGCAGGCATCTTTTGGCACAGGACTTCCATCCGGAGATAAGCAAGGCATTGATCCCCAGATGGCCCTGGGCATCAGAGGAGAAAGGAGGTCTCTGTGGGGAGAAGCAAGTGTCCCAAGGCAGCTCTAGCAACTAAGAAAGTGAGGGGGTGGCCCCGAGAACCAGGTTTTAGTGTCACTGTGTTGGGTTGAAGCAAGTGCCACAGAGGAGGACACAAATACTGTCACCACCAAGATTCAAGTGACAAGTACACACAAGGGCATTTAAGAACACACTACACACAGCCATTGTATTGGGTGCAGTGGTGGTAGCAACCCCAGCCAAGCTCAAAGTCAACATGGAGTCACTCATGCTAAATGTCCAAGTCACCATGCTGACACCTGAGCTCTAACCATCAGAGAAGCCGAGATGGAAGAGAATCCAAATGTCAGGCTCCCTCTGCTGTAAGCCTCACGGGGAAACTAGGACATCGCCAGTTTTTCTCTTATGGCTACACTGGTGCATCTTGGGAAAAGGACTAAACAGACCTGCTTGGCTTTTTATTGATTTTTTGGTGTTTTGTTTTGACTTTTTTTTCTCTTTTTCTTTTCTTTTTACTTTTTTTTTTTTATTTTGGGGGGACAGGGTTTCTCTGTGTAACATCCCTGGCTGTCCTGGAACTCAGAGATCCGCCTGCCTCCATGTCACACTAACCACCTTCCACCTTAGTTCCAGTCCCATACTTTCTGTCACATGCATCACTGTCTGTACTCTCAGTCCTTTCTGATCTTCTAAAGGTTTGTTT
>NW_023504893.1:0-4699 GCF_004664715.2 Peromyscus leucopus | reverse complement strand
GTGTGTGTGTGTGTGTGTGTGTGTGTGTGTGTGTGTGTGAGTTGGTTGGGGAGCGGGTTCGCGTTTTGGAGAGTGGGGTTGGCGGTGGGGCAGAAATGTGGTGATATACTGTATATCAATAAAAGCTTCGCCGAGGATCAGCGGACACAGCTAGCCAGTGGATTAATCTTTTGTTACTTCCCTCCCCATAAATAAATAAATAAATAAATAAATAAATAAATAAATAAATAAATGTGTGTGTGTGTGTGTGTGTGTGTGTGTGTGTGTGTTTGTGTGCATGTGTGTTGGTTGGGGAGTGTGATCGGGGTTGGGTGGGGTGGGGTTGGCGGTGGGGCAGAAATGTGGTGGTATTCCTGTGTATCAATTAAAGCTTGGTCCAGGATGAGTGGACACAGCCAGCCAGTATATTAAAGGTAGGGGCCAGGTGGTATGGCACACGCCTTTCCTCCTAGCGCTGGAGAGAGGGTTCGAAGCCACCCTGGACCACAGGGGATGGTCTCAGTGTAGGAGAGTAACAGCGCCCCAGGGTGGTGGCACACCCTTAATCCTAGTCCTTGGGCGTCACGTGATCACCACGCCCAGCTCGAAGGAGGAAGTGACGTGGCCCAGAAGGGTATAAAAGGCGGGAGGAGACAGGAACTGCAGGCCTTTTGGACTGAGGACTCCCAGGCGTCGAGTCGGAGGACTGGTGCAGTAGGTGAGAAGTGGCTGGGGCTTGGGCCTCTGTCTCTCTGACCCTTGGGTGTTCACCCCAGATATCTGGCCCCGGGTTCTTATTAAGACCAGTTAGGATCGGAGCGCCCTCTTTGATCGGACTTTTGGGGCAGCAGTTCTCGAGAAAGCCACCAAAGCCGCTCGCCTGTGCGGGTGCTGCAGGAGGCCGGACTCTGCACCCACCCTCCTGGGACTTTGCTTTAGAGAGCAGGCGGCGGCGGGGTTGTCCGTGCCAGCTTTGGTGGCACAGACGAAAGGCAAGAGAGGGCCGGGCGCTCTAGAGAGCCAAGCCACGATGAGAGAGCTTCGCCTCGTAACCGCCGGGCAGCTAACCTCCCTGGATTCTCAGGATCTGAAGAGGCCCGCAGGGCCAGTGCGCAGAGTTGTGCTCAGAGGCACCACCAAGATGTCTCTCAATGAGCGTTTTGCTCAATGGCGGAAGAACAGACTGCCACAGCCGATGGCGGCCAACGTCCGGGCCTCGAAGAGGCGGCAGCAGCAGCTGGGCAGTGCCAGAAACAGAAGACTGGCCCTGCAGATGGAGAGGAGACCCTCTGTCCAGGCAGCGTTAAATCCTAGGCAGGGCTTCGAGGGGCGCCCGAGTGAGAGGAGCATCCAAGTCCGTTTAGGAGGTCCCATGGGTGCCCTTGCCAGGGGAGCGAAAGGAGGAAGAGGCGCAGCTATCGCCGAGACAGATGTGCCCCAAGGAGGAGGACTAGGTGGGGGACCTGCCGCCAGGGCCCGCCCGGGGCAGGATGCCACCCCCAGGTCGGGCCATGTTTGGTCGTGGAAGAGGGGCTTTTGGAGCTCGAGGACGTGGCGGTGGGCGGGGACGCGGCCGAGGGAGAGGTGCCCTCGCTCGCCCAGGACTGACCAAGGAGCAGCTGGACGCCGAACTGGATGCATACATGTCGCAAACCAAGGCGGCCCTGGATGCTGAATTGGATGCCTACATGGCAGAGGCGGCTCCTGAGACCTGTGACTGAAGCCCGCCTCTTGGACTCTTGTACAAGTCACCACATCTCTGCCAAAATCACCAGGAGGAAACAGGAGGAGAAACCGGACAGCTGCTGGGAGGAACTGTCACAACTGGCGCGTTTCTTTGATGTAATGCTTGACAGTACATGTTGTATACGCTCACAATAAATGGTTTTTCTTGCATTTTGGTTGTGGACTACTTTTGTTATCTCCTCCCCCTAAATAATGAAAATATGTTGGTTGGGGTGTGGGTTCGGGGTTTTGGGGGTTGGGGTTGTGTGCGGCAGAAATGTGGTGATATACTGTGTATCAATAAAAGCTTGGCCGAGGATCAGAGGACACAGCCAGGCAGTGGATTAAACTTTTGTTAATCTCCAACCCATAAATAAACAAACTAAAAAAAACAAATAAATAAATAAATAAATGTGTGTGTGTGTGTGTGTGTGTGTGTGTGTGTGTGTGTGTGAGTTGGTTGGGGAGCGGGTTCGCGTTTTGGAGAGTGGGGTTGGCGGTGGGGCAGAAATGTGGTGATATACTGTATATCAATAAAAGCTTCGCCGAGGATCAGCGGACACAGCTAGCCAGTGGATTAATCTTTTGTTACTTCCCTCCCCATAAATAAATAAATAAATAAATAAATAAATAAATAAATAAATAAATAAATGTGTGTGTGTGTGTGTGTGTGTGTGTGTGTGTGTTTGTGTGCATGTGTGTTGGTTGGGGAGTGTGATCGGGTTGGGTGGGTGGGGTTGGCGGGTGGGCAGAAATGTGGTGGTATCCTGTGTATCAATTAAAGCTTGGTCCAGGATGAGTGGACACAGCCAGCCAGTATATTAAAGGTAGGGGCCAGGTGGTATGGCACACGCCTTTCCTCCTAGCGCTGGAGAGAGGGTTCGAAGCCACCCTGGACCACAGGGGATGGTCTCAGTGTAGGAGAGTAACAGCGCCCCAGGGTGGTGGCACACCCTTAATCCTAGTCCTTGGGCGTCACGTGATCACCACGCCCAGCTCGAAGGAGGAAGTGACGTGGCTCAGAAGGGTATAAAAGGCGGGAGGAGACAGGAACTGCAGGCCTTTTGGACTGAGGACTCCCAGGCGTCGAGTCGGAGGACTGGTGCAGTAGGTGAGAAGTGGCTGGGGCTTGGTCCTCTGTCTCTCTGACCCTTGGGTGTTCACCCCAGATATCTGGCCCCGGGTTCTTATTAAGACCAGTTAGGACCTGAGCGCCCTCTTTGATCGGACTTTTGGGGCACCAGTTCCCGAGAAAGCCGCCAAAGCCGCTCGCCTGTGCGGGTGCTGCAGGAGGCCGGACTCTGCACCCACCCTCCTGGGACTTTGCTTTAGAGAGCAGGCGGCGTCGGGTTGGCCGTGCCAGCTTTAGTGGCACAGACGAAAGTCAGGAGAGGGCCGGCCCATCTAGAGAGCCAAGCCACGATGAGAGAGCTTCGCCTCGTAACCGCCGGGCAGCTAACCTCCCTGGATTCTCAGGATCTGAAGAGGCCCGCAGGGCCAGTGCGCAGAGTTGTGCTCAGAGGCACCACCAAGATGTCTCTCAATGAGCGTTTTGCTCAATGGCGGAGAAACAGACTGCCACAGCCGATGGCGGCCAACGTCCGGGCCTCGAAGAGGCGGCAGCAGCAGCTGGGCAGTGCCAGAAACAGAAGACTGGCCCTGCAGATGGAGAGGAGACCCTCTGTCCAGGCAGCGTTAAATCCTAGGCAGGGCTTCGAGGGGCGCCCGAGTGAGAGGAGCATCCAAGTCCGTTTAGGAGGTCCCATGGGTGCCCTTGCCAGGAGAGCGAAAGGAGGAAGAGGCGCAGCTATCGCCGAGACAGATGTGCCCCAAGGAGGAGGAGGACTAGGTGGGGGACCTGCCGCCAGGGCCCCGCCCGGGGGCAGGATGCCACCCCCAGGTCGGGCCATGTTTGGTCGTGGAAGAGGGGCTTTTGGAGCTCGAGGACGTGGCGGTGGGCGGGGACGCGGCCGAGGAGAGGTGCCCTCGCTCGCCAGGACTGACCAAGGAGCAGCTGGACGCCGAACTGGATGCATACATGTCGCAAACCAAGGCGGCCCTGGATGCTGAATTGGATGCCTACATGGCAGAGGCGGCTCCTGAGACCTGTGACTGAAGCCCGCCTCTTGGACTCTTGTACAAGTCACCACATCTCTGCCAAAATCACCAGGAGGAAACAGGAGGAGAAACCGGACAGCTGCTGGGAGGAACTGTCACAACTGGCGCGTTTCTTTGATGTAATGCTTGACAGTACATGTTGTATACGCTCACAATAAATGGTTTTTCTTGCATTTTGGTTGTGGACTACTTTTGTTATCTCCTCCCCCTAAAAAATGAAAATATGTTGGTTGGGGTGTGGGTTCGGGGTTTTGGGGGTTGGGGTTGTGTGGGGCAGAAATGTGGTGATATACTGTGTATCAATAAAAGCTTGGCCGAGGATCAGAGGACACAGCCAGGCAGTGGATTAAACTTTTGTTAATCTCCAACCCATAAATAAACAAACAAAAAAACAAACAAATAAATAAATAAATGTGTGTGTGTGTGTGTGTGTGTGTGTGTGTGTGTGTGTGTGAGTTGGTTGGGGAGTGGGTTCGCGTTTTGGAGAGTGGGGTTGGCGGTGGGGCAGAAATGTGGTGATATACTGTATATCAATAAAAGCTTCGCCGAGGATCAGCGGACACAGCTAGCCAGTGGATTAATCTTTTGTTACTTCCCTCCCCATAAATAAATAAATAAATAAATAAATAAATAAATAAATAAATAAATAAATGTGTGTGTGTGTGTGTGTGTGTGTGTGTGTGTGTTTGTGTGCATGTGTGTTGGTTGGGGAGTGTGTTCGGGTTGGGTGGGTGGGGTTGGCGGTGGGGCAGAAATGTGGTGGTATTCCTGTGTATCAATTAAAGCTTGGTCCAGGATGAGTGGACACAGCCAGCCAGTATATTAAACGTAGGGGCCAGGTGGTATGGCACACGCCTTTCCTCCTAGCGCTGGAGAG
>NW_023504892.1:0-20321 GCF_004664715.2 Peromyscus leucopus | reverse complement strand
CTTCATCTGCAATGTGAGATTAACATTTCCAGTTGTCTGGAAAAGTTCACTCTGCAGCAGCTGAAGAGCAGACGGTCTCTGTGATGCATTCCTCCCAGTTAGGAGCTGGATATACTTGGCTTGTACCGGACACCTCTTACTAAGGGATTCGGGTATCCGACCAGTCCTTATGCCTGTTAAGACTGTTGCTCACTCCATTTCTGTCCGGAATGGCTGAAAGAGCTCGAGCAGGATCACACCCAGGCTATACATATCTGACTTGGCATCATACTCGGATCCTTCCAACTGTTCGGGTGACACATACAGACAGGTCCCCACTCTGGACATATGTGTTGGCATTCCCTTTCCATTTCTGCTGGTCCAGTCTGAGCTCTTCTGTATGATTACTGCACAGGCCAGACCAAAGTCTCCTATTTTTACTTGGTGATCAGGGCCATGAAGAAAAATATTTCTAGGCTTCAGATCTCTGTGGACAATGCCCATGTTATGCATGTAAAAGACACCTTCCACCAATTCTTGAAATATTTTTGTTGCAACACTGGCCATGACGGAGGGACAGGCAGCTTCATCCACATACTCCCGGCTCCGCTTGTTCCTCTCGGCTATCCAGTCCCGCAGGGACAGCTCACACAGCTGCAACTGGATGTGCAGCATCAGGTGGTACCGAACCTCTATCTGCTCCAGCAGGTTCAAATTGCCTTCAGAGGACTCATCCGTGGATGTAGAATTCCCTTCCAAGTCTGAGTTATGCCCCAGTGGCAGCTGATGCTTGACAACTGGTCTGATAGACAAATCGGTCGAGTCATTTTCTTGGAGCTCAATGGACGATTCAAATTCACTGCTGTTCCTGATCACTAAATCAGCAGTGCGGCTCACCAAGTTGTTATTCTCGTTTTTAATGTCAGATTCACCAAAAGGTTTCTCTTTTTCTGAGGTGAGTTCAGCAAAGATAATGGATGAGCTGCTTTCATTGTCTTTAATATCACCTTGATCTCTGTCCCCTTCATGCTCTGACAGTACTTCAAGAGAGGGCAGTTGAATGGGAACTCTGTCTTGTGGCCGAACCACACGAACAAGTTCTAGCCATGAAGCGTGATAGCCAACAATGTTGGGGTGTCGGAGACCTGCCAGAACCTTTGCTTCTCGTAGCTCCTTCATACAGTCTGTTTTAGTTGCACTGTTAATCAGGATTTTCTTAATTGCATAATGCTGACGGTCTATTTTGTTCTGGACCTTGTATACTCTTCCATATCCTCCCTTTCCTAAGATGGCAAGCTCTTCAAATTCATTTAAGTAGCGTGAGGTTTGTGCTTCAAAAGCTATCTCCCTGGATCTGATTTTCTGCATGTAAGAATTATCTTCACAAGGATCCTGGCTCACTCTCTCTTTGGCAGACCTCATTAAATGAGTGATGGCCCTGTTGTGGTGTCGTTTCAGGGAGCTAAACTCATCACTGCAGGTAAATGAAGACAGCAGCCCCATCTTGATAAAAGTCTGGCAGAGTAATTTAAACACCTGTTTTGAATGAAGGGGGTTTGGCTCTTGCACATGGCTCAAGTGTTCCAGCAAGGAGACAAGCAGTAGCTGGTTTGCCACTACGAAGGGGAACGTGGGCTGCTGCAGGGGTTCTTTTAACACTTGGAGTTCGGATGGGACATCCGACTCACCATACTTGGGTCCGAGACCTGTGCAGGGACGTCGATGGCAGGGGATGCGGCCCCCGCCCCCGCTGCATCGTTGTCGGTGTCACGCTCGCCATCCCCGGAGCTGCCCCCCAGCATTGCGGCGGCGAGCGGACAGCAGCCGCCCTGCCCTCTGCGTCTCCGATAACGCTTGTAATTGGAATTCTTAAGGTGAGCCTTGACCATAGCCCCTCCAGAATTCAGCCGAGTACACACAGCCTGTGAGAAATTTGGGGCCTCTCTTCTTCTCAGTTGAGGGTCTTTCATTGACTTCCTATTCTTTTCTTCAAGTGTGCTTTCTCCTGCAGAGAGAACCAGTTCTGCATAGTCCATCTCCTGATCAACAACGTTGGTCATTTTCCAAGCACTCGTTCTGTGTCCCATATTAATTCTTTCCTTTAGAACAAACAGAGCCAATACAGTAGGACCTAACCAGTGAGAACCAGCACTTTACAGTACCTGTCCAGGCAAGCCTTGGAGAGAAACTGGCTTTGTGGAATCAATATATAGCCACTGTGAGTGCTTGAAAAGAAGTACTATACTAAAAACGCCACTGTAACACTTCCTGAAGTAAGGGGAAGTATCCAAAACAGCACTACTGTATAACACTTCCTGAAGTAAGGGAAAGTATCCAAAACAGCACTACTGTTTAACACTTCCTGAAGTGAAAGTATCCAAAACAGCACTACTGTATAACACTTCCTGAAATAAGGTGAACTATACTAAAAACCTCTACTGTAACACTTTCTGAAGTAAGGTGAACTATACTAAAAACCTCTACTGTAACACTTTTTGAAGTACACTGAATCTTTTCTGTGAAACTCGGACTCCAGGTTAGTTATAAACCCCAGCCAAATACCTGTTTTTACTCAGGGATTCTTTTCTAAGTGGGGCCAGGAAAGTTAACTTCAAGTGGCTGTTTTCTGACTCAGGCAGAAACGTGCAGCAAATCACCTTGCAGGAGTCATTTTTTTTTTTTTTAGGTTTTTTTTTGACAGAGTTTCTCCCTGCAGTTTTAGTGCCTGTCCTGGATCTCCCTCTGTAGACCAGGCTGCCCCTCAAACTCACAGAGATCCACCTAGCTCTTCCTCCCAAGTGCTGGGATTAAAGGCTTGCAACCTCACCCCCAGAATTTATGGGCAACTTTTAGGAGGAGGAAAAGGGAGATTTAGATTTAGATGTAGATTTAGATTTAATTTTAGATTTAGATTTAGATCTGTATTAGAATGGGCTAGGATGCACTGGTGAAGGAGATAGGGGAGAAGGGAGAATAAAGGAAGGAGAAAAGGAAAAGGGGACAGGGGTATTTGTCCAGGAGGAACAAGGGACATCCTCTGGATAGAGGGTAGAAGCACATGGCACATAGGCAAAATGTTTATAAAGGTGATGGGGCAATCTGTTTTGTAAACCAGACCTAAAGTTACAAAGAGGTTAATGAATTTACATGCCTGGGTTTGTGGCTTACTTGTCCTGTTTGTTTTTGAAGGATTGTGTCCCAGAGACATGCTTAAAATAAGTGAATTTTGAACCATTGAAATTTTTTAAAATTTTATTTTATAATTTAATTTAATTTTGCATATCAGCCACAGATTCTTTTGTCCTCCCCCCTCCAGCCCTCCAACTTCCTCCCAGCCCACCCCAGATACCCATCTCCTCCAGGGTAAAGACTCCCCTGGGGTTTGAGTTCAACCTGGTAGATTCAGTCCAGGCACGTCCAGTCCCTCCTTCCAGGCTGAGCCAAGTGTCCCTGCATAAGCCCCAGGTTCCAAAGAGCCAGCCCATGCACTGAGGACAGGTCTTGGTCCCACTGCCTGGATGCCTCCCAAACAGATCAAGCTAATCAACTGTCTCACTTATCCAGAGGGGAACCATTGAAAATTTAACATAGTCACAGGTTTTGGAGTGAGAAGGCCAGTGTCCAGAACTAGCCCACAACTCCATTAACTAGGACTGTATTGCATCCCCCTTGAGTTCCACATTTCCTGGGGACATGAGTATTGTCCTTTGGCACTTTGGTGTGAGATGTGGTTTCAGTCCCCTATCCATGAGGAGAGTGACCCAGGGGTGTTGGCTTAGCACAGGTCCTGATAAGGAAGGTGCTGGAGAGGAGGGGCTGGGAGACAATGAGGACCTGAGACTGCTCAGCAGGGCATGGAACAGGGCGGGTCTGCAGCTTCTAACTGGGTAGAACTGAAACTGCTCCCTTCTGGCAGTACAGGCTGCTTTAGTTCCAGTTTACTTCAGTTGTGGTTTTGTTTGCATATTTTAGAGGGGAGGGAGGTAGACAGTGTCTTGGTGTTTGCCCCAGGCTGGCCTCTAACTCACTGTATGTGTTCTGCATGTCTCAAGCTCACAATACCCACATCAGCCTCCCATGGCCAACATCATGCTAGGTTCCTTGAAGCCTTTTAGTTGGAGATGATGATCTCTGGCAGGGTATCAGGGAAAATGGGCTCACACCTGGATGGCTCACCACTTCAGTCCCCTCTTTTCTGTCATTTCTTACCAACCTGCAATTGTGGCAGAGTAAGAATGTCATCCTCTTTCCTGTCAAACATAACTGACTAGACACCCTGAATCCCCAGTTTCCTTCAGAAAGAATTTCCCCCAGGTCGGTGCTATAATTTGAGAAGAAAGAACTACCTGGTTAATTAGACACAGGGATCCCTGTCTTTGATACCAACATTGGGGTGTTAGGCACATACAGTCATTCTCAGCTTTTTAGGTGGGTGCTGGGAATCCAAACTCAGGTCCTCATGCTGCACAACAAACACTTTCCCGACAGAGCCACCTCCCCAGTCACAGAGGTCTCAAGGCTGACTTCATGCTGAGGCTGAGGATGAGGACATGCCCAGCTAATTAGTAAAGACAGGCATGGAGGTTCCCTAGAAAGATTAGCAGAGCTGGTTACTTTCTTAACTGGACAGTTTTTAATCTAAACCCAAAACTCTTATGAACAATTGGAAATCAAGGCCCACGCAAAACCAGGAAGCAAATAAGCAAGAACTCCTTCACAGAAAGTAACACTGTAGACAGTAGACAAAGTTGTTCAGACACTTGAGGTGATGTCCACTTGTACAGAATGAGATTTGATCTTTTCCTACACCATATTACACAAGCCAAATACAAAATTAGTTATACATAGAAATGTAAGACCAGAAAAAATATGTAAGAAACACAAAAACTACTAAGAAAAGACACAGAAGAAAAGTTACATGACCAAGTTTTGGCAAAGGTCATTTGGATGTTGCCTTGATTGGCTCTACTGTCAACTGGACCCAACCTAGAATTATCTGGGAAGAGTACATCATTTGAGGGATTGCCTATAATCGATTGGTCTGTGTGTGAGATTGTCTTGATTGTTAATTGATGTAGGAGCATCCAGAACCCTTTGGGCAGCTACAGTCGCAAGACAGGGAAAACTGAACAGCAGAAGAAAGCTAGCCAGCCAGCAACATCCTTCATGGTTTCTGGGACATTTCTTTGGCTGAGAAGTGAGTTCTTTGGTCAAAGGTAGTGTTGTGTGGAATAGTAAGTAGGCCTGCCTTCCACTTCCTGCTTTGACATTCCTCAGTGGTGGATGGTGAGCTGGAATTAAACCTGTTCCAACCTGAAGTTGTTTTGGTCAGGATATTTGTCACAGCAACAGAGAAAAAACGTGTCCTGGTGTTTCCTAAAGCGCAAGAAAAAAAAAATCAAAGTAGACCTGTGATTTCATCAAACTAGATTGTTCTTGCACAGCAATGAAAAAAACAGACAGTCTACAGAGGGAGAAAGATTTGTAATGCACAGTCTGATAAAGGGTTAATATCCAAGAAGATAATGCACTCAGTCAAAGGTAAACAAATAGCCTAATTACAAAATAGACAGAATGAATACTAATCATAAATAATTTGAAAGCTGAGCTAGGAAGATGGCTCAGTGATTGGGAGCACTTACTGGTCTTCCAGAACACAAGATTTCAATACCCAGCACCCACATAGTGGTAACAATCACCTGTAACTCCCGTTTCAAGGGATCTGATGCCATCTTCCAGCCTCCGGGGCTACTACATGCACATGGTCTATAAGACAGACATGCAGGTAAAACATCAGTAGACCTAAAATAAATAAATCTTAAAAAATTGCATAACTAAAGCCTATATTTCATAAAAGATAAAAGTCATATAGATTCCACTGGGCTTTATTTAGAGGAGGCTGAATACTATATCAAGGACTGGAAAAGATGTAAGTGAAGATTAAAATGGGATTGAAAATTCAAAGGGCTTACCTACACTTGTAACATCACACCTGAAAAACCTGTAGACTTATAAGTTCAGCTAATGAGTGCAAAGTCTCTGAAAAAGGACTGTTTCTCCACCTGCATGGTACCGGGTCCTGTGGAACACGTGTAGCCAAAGATTGTGCTGTTGGCTCCACAGTACAGATTTGCTCTTTCCTGGTTAAGTCTCATTCTAAAGGCTCTGTCTGTTTTACAGGAAAGAAATTCATCTTGAAATTACAAAGGCTGCTGGAGGAATGGCCGTCACTGTTGATCTGGACACAGACTGTGCTCAACTGGTTCTAGATGTCGGAGCACTCACACTTGGGGAGAAGAATAGAAAGAAAATGAAGAGCCATCACCTCAGAAAACGGGAGAATGAAAACATCTCTCAAGCTGTGTGTACTCTCCTGAACTCTGGAGGTGGGGTGATCAAGGTTCAAATTGAAAATGAAGATCATAACCTCACCAGGGATGGACTGGGACTGGATTTGGAAGCCTCTCTTTTTCAATGTCTGCCATTTGTTAATTGGCACCTAGACATCACAGAGGATGGAGGCTACGTTTATATCTTTGTAAAATCGTGGAGCCTGGACTTCTTTGGGCTGCTGATTGCCACCCTGAGAACCAATTTGTACACCAGAAGCATGTCATCCTCAGTTGAAGTGAATGCTGCTGCTGCTCTCGAGTTCCTCCAAGACCTGAAAGAAACTGGAGGGCGATCCTGTGTGGGACCAGAGCTGCCTGCACAAAGAGTCTGCCCTGGAGTAGAAGAAGAGAGTCATGTGGAGGACCTGGCTACTCCAGTTTTTAACAAGACACAATTTCAGCACCAGGAAGACTTCCCCTTCTCCAGATCCACCTTTGTTGAAGCTACATTGCTTTCTGGGAAACAGCTGCAGAAGCGCATTAAAGAGCTCATCCCTCGACATCTTTCTGCATTTGCCAACACTGACGGGGGATATTTGTTCATTGGTTTGGATGGGAACGAACAGCAAATCATTGGTTTTGAAGCAGAGAGGAGCGATCTTGAACATCTAGAGAGTGAAATAGACAAATGCATCCAACAGCTGCCTGTCACTCACTTCTGTGAGGAGCAGGAGAAGATAAAGTACACATGCAAGTTCATCCCAGTCCACAGACCTGGAGCTGTGTGTTCCTATGTCTGTACACCCAGAGTGGAGAGATTCTGCTGTGATGTGTTCTCTGCAGAGCCCAATTCCTGGCACGTGGAAGACAGCTGTGTGAAGAGGTTTACCACAGAGGAATGGGTCAAGAGCATGATGGATGACTAACCAGGCTCTGTCACCATTGGTGAATGAGTTCACACATAGCCACTGAGTGGTCATGTATTAGCTGATGCTCTCAAGGAACACCTGAAGCCTTCAACAATGCCATCTTCTGGCCTGTCACACCTGAAGCATTTCATGGCCACAAGTGGGTCAAGCCTGCTTGTCCCTGAAGCTGTCTAACTGGTGAGGATTCCTCAGTATAGGTCTGCTGTCAACGAACCATTCCTTGCTGTGGAACCATTCTCAGTTGAGAACAGAAAAGGCCTTCATAGTTCAGGCTTTAGCCAAGTCTTCAGGACATTTTCTTTCTTTCTTTCTTTCTTTCTTTCTTTCTTTCTTTCTTTCTTTCTTTCTTTCTTTCTTTCTTTCTTTCTTTCTTTCTTTCTTCTTCTTCTTCTTCTTCTTCTTCTTCTTCTTCTTCTTCTTCTTCTTCTTCTTCGTTTCTTGTTTAACTTTTTATTGGTTCTTTGGAAATTATACCCCAATTTACATCATCTTTCTATCTCTCCCTAACTGCTCACTGCCTTTGCAACCTTCTTTGCAAAAGAAAACAACAACAACCAACAAATAAATAAATATCCCCAAAAATCTAAATAAAAATTAAAAAATAAATCTTGCCATGGGAGCTGTGGTGTGTCACGCAGTATAAACTTTTCCTCAGATATCTTTACTTACAAATGTTTGTTGCAGTGAGTTATTGTTTGGGTTCAAGGGTTCTGGCTTCTACTACACTGTCGATACTGGATCCTCCTCTGCACCCCTTTCAGACATCCTGTTTATTGTAGTCCTGTGTCACGGACATCCTGCAACTATGCTTCTAAAGATCAGCCCCTAACATATCCCAGCAGTTCATGGATGGGGTAGATGCCGGGGTGAGCCAACTCGAAACCCTGGACCTGGGACTGGGTGGTAGCTGAGATGGTTAGCCCACCCACTCTCCTGCACCTGTGCACCAGGGCCAGCTCTCCACCACTGCCCTTGAGAGCTATAGGGCCCGCTCACCTGAGTGCCACAGCTGGCAAGGGGTGGAGCCACTTTTCAGGCTCTGCTGCCCAGGACATTGTCTAAACCAGTGATTGATATGGAAGAGCCCAGAATCTGCATCAGCTCCTGCATCCTGGTTCCTGCACTGTTTGAGTTTTTTTCCAGGCTTCCTTCAATGCTGACTACACTGTGGAAATGTAAGCCAAATAAACCCTTTTATTCAGAACTTGCTTTTTGGTCATGGTGTGTCAATGCAGCAATAGAAACCCCAACTAAGACACCTGCTTAGTATAATTCTTACTGCAGCTCACTGGCTGTGCTCTCAGTGGTGGGGTCAGAGGGTGGTATTGTGGGGTGTGTGAGGCCATGGGTGTGGCGGAGTGGAACAGATTGACAGGAACAGTTGTTTTGTTGGTTGGTTTGTTTGTTGAGACAGGGTTTCTCTGTGTAGGTCTGTCCTGGAATTCACTCTGTAGACCAAGCTGGCCTCAAACTCAGAGATGTGCGTACCTCTGCCATCTGAGTTCAGGAATTAAAAGTGTATGCCACCACCATTGGCTTAAGGAAGGCATATTTTATCCCTATTGTATTTGTGGGTTTCCTTAGTGAGAACCCTATGTGCTCAATCCCAGTATCACTCAGAACAGGTGAAGCAACATTAAATGTAAAATCAGACATAGAAACAAAAATCAAAGCCAACTATTGTACTTCCAGTTACACAGAGAACAAAAATGTGCCTTCTGGTGTGATAAGGGCATGACTATAATGGATTCACTCATTCTCCAATTGGATTTAAGGTCATATCACCTGACCCCAACCCTGTACCTCCCTGGGAGGGAGCTTCTGTCTGATACTGAAAGCCAAGGCAAAGGCCATGGTTGCAGAAGTGTCAGGGCCAATGGTGGGAAACACCTATTACAGTTTTGAAATGCAGATGTCATTTGCCAACCAAACTGCCTTCTAAATATGTGTCTTTATGGATTACCATTCCTGTCAGTCTCATAAAGATATTTTCTTCCCTTACAACAGTTGTGCATACTGCAAAGACTCACAACTGCTTCAAGTCCTGAGTATAAGTGACTATTGACAGTGGCCCAATGCTCAGGTAAAACCTGAAGAAAACGAGCAGGCCTCAGTATCAATCTGTTCCAAGGCTTTGGGATCACATCACAAAAGAGGTGGAAAAAACAAAAATTATTGTCTTCAAAGTTTGTTTTTAGAACGACTCAGACTAAGCTTTAATATAGTAAATGAAATGAAAAAACAATTTTGTTTTGTTTTGTCTTTGAGGGAGTTCTTGTGTAGTCCAGGCTGACCTTGACATCAGTAGGCCACAGAGGATGAAAAGGAACTCATGATCCTTTTGCCTCAACTTCCCAAGTGTCGAGATTACAGTTGTGTGCCAATAGGCTTAGCTTGTGATAATAAAATCTAATTCACATTTCCCAAAGAATGAAATTATAGGTCAATCATAAAATTACTATCTCAGGCTTTTATAGAGAGCAAAATCTGACATAACAGTGTACACAAGCCCTGACAGCAACATATATGGGAAGGGGAGTCTTTATATTCAATGAGTTTAGTGGGGTAGAGAGACTGGTCAGTGGTTAAGAACACTTACTGCTCTTATAGAAAACCCAGGTTCATTTCTCAGACTCACATGGTGCTTCAAAACTATATGCTATTTCAGTTACATGAGATATAATGCCCTCTTCTGACCTCTGCAGGAACCACACACACAAGGGGCACACATACATGCATGCAAGGAAAACACTCATACACATGAAATGAAACAGATGAATCTAAATGTTTTTAAATCATGTTCAGGAGGGTTTGATGACACATGCCTATAGCCCTAGGAGGAAATGCGATAGAATTAAGAGCTTGATTAGAGGCTATATAAGGTGGCCTAGTCAGGCTAAGCTACATCCAAAATCTTGTCTTAAACAAGTAAACAAAATATAAAAGTGTTTGCTGAGGGTGTAACTTAGATTACCTGGGTTCGACCCCTATGAATCACTCCAGCGTCCCAAAGCCAATCAATGTCTATCCCATGTTTACAGCTGAGTTGTACTTGTTGCCCTCTGACATACAGCATTGTTTACATTTCTGGTTGCTATGAAAACACCCTCAGGGCAGAGTCCATCATGGCAGGGATAGAATTGTGGGCAGAGGACCTCTAGTTATGGAAGATGGCGTGGGCGTGAGAGGTGGCAGGTCCGACTGTGTGCAAATTAAGGAAGCTGACAGAAGTGGATGCTAGTTTTCTGGTACCCTTCCCCTGTTTATTCAGTCCAGAACACCAGATCATGGGGTAAAGTCCCCATATCAGGGTGGGTCTTCCCTCATAGCTATAATTTGTAGAAACTTTCTCACTGACCAGAACAGAGATGTGTTTCCTAGAAACTTCTAAGCATAATCATCATCTTATCAGTTTCAATAAGTTATTCTTAAATTGTTAATTTCCCTCCTTCTGTTATAGTCTCGTGGGTCAGTGTTATAAACCCAGGGTGGCATCTTCACCCACCACCTTTGTATGTTGAAGGCCTAATGTGGAAATGGGGCCATTAAGGGGATGAGCAAGGGTTAACAAAGTCCTAAGGGTGAAACATCACAGAATTAGTGTCCTTATGAGGTGATATGCCAGACTGCCTGCTTCCTCTGTCCTTATGAGCACACGGCCATTGCAGAACACAAAGACTGGCAGCTGAGTAGAGAAGCCCCTGAACGAACTCTGCTCTGCTTCAATCTTGGTCTTGGACTCCCTAACCACAGGAACTTTTAAGCCACTCAGTCTGTGGTATCTCCCTATGGCAATACAAGAACACTAGGGATACAGCACTATGGTTATTCTTCTAACTAAACACACTGACTGACTTTGCTATGTCAATCTAGGCTCAAGATGTAGTTTAGTGGCAAAAAGCAATTAGCATGTGCTAGCCCCAAGGTTGTTAGCCTTTAGAACTAAGAAACCAGAAACTCTTAAGGTTGTTCAAATTAAATGTATTTATTTGTGTGTGAGAGAATGTGTATGTGTGTGTGTGTGTGGTGTATGGCTCTCCTTCAAACCACAGTCTAGCATTCCCTTCAGCGTGTTGCAGATTGTTGGTTTGTGTTGGAGTCTATTTAAGATTTCCACACCAAGGAAAATCATGTCACATAAAAACTATCTGAAATTTTTGTGAAAAATTTTTCTAGATTAAAAAAACACTGCTCATCAACTCTTGGGGAAAAGGTGATTATTCTAGATGCAAACTCTCTCTCAGCTCTTTGTAGTAGAAAATCTTAAGTAATTACATTGCTAACTCCCAATGCAAGTACATGGTGACGTTTGGACAATGGCTTGCTGTGTCAGTACCGTATGACAATGAGAAGAACAGATCATCAGCTGAAGAGAGCCACCAGGCTTCTAGAAAGCAATGATAGCACAAGAACAAATGTTGAGCATCCTGTTGTGAGTCTTCATGAGTGGTACTATGCCGTAGCTACCAAGGGTACAGAGACAAGAGGAATGATAGGAAAGCCAAAAGAATGTGGAATATTCTGGCAGTGCCATTCCTGGGCCCTTCCAGAGCAACCTTTTGCTGCTGTTCCATCTGGAGGCATGGAGTTGGCTTGTCTCCATGGTCTCCTGAAAGTTTCAAGTCATGCTTAAGATCAGTGTGTGATCATCTCCTGTATGCCAGCCAAGTTCTGCATAACATCCAGGATTGCATTCTGGTAAAATTCTATGAGGTCATTTGGTTTTTCTTCTAATCTTCAGACCTGTATCACCCTCCAATAAAATGTGCATTATTAAGGAATAGTTTCTCTGGTAATGTTCCGTGGGAGTCTCCTAGGATTCTCCTGGCTGGCCCTGGATTCTCAGATCTCTTGGATCTCATGAGGTAGTGCTTCAGATCCTAATCCATGCATGATTAGATGCTGACTTTGGAGCTGGTTGTTCCGGCAGAGATGACCACATGGTGCTGCAGGCACCCAACTTGCCTAATGTGGCACAAGAGCCACCATCCTTACTGACAATGTGCAGTTGACAATCACCCCCAATGCTTTCCAGTCAAGATCCACTGGTCTTCAGGATGGGGCTGTTGTCTGCTCTGCCAGATGTTTTCTAAGGTAACAAAATAATCTTTTGGAGCTGTGAGACTTGCCTCCTCCTGTTGAATAGACAGATCTGGAGGAACTGTCATAGCCATATTCATTTGTGTTTAAATTATTTTTTAGCCAACATACAACATAATGTACCACATTATATCTTCACACATACACACCATTGTACTTCACTCCCATTTATCTCCCCATTATCCTTCCTCCTTCCTCCTCTTCTCTCTTCATGGTCACCTTGCTAGTCCCACAGTCCCCCTGTGGTGTCTACATATGTGAGTGTATACAGAACTGGATTCTGCAAATGAGAGAATACATGTAACATTGGTCCTTCTTTGGCCTACTCCAACTTCTCTTGTTTCCCATCCTCCCACCTCAGACACTGTCCTCAGTCAACATAAAGTGAAGTTCCGCATAGTTGAGAAATAAACAGTATTTGCAGTTCCGGGTCTGACTTACTTTATTCACCATGAGGAATTTTTTCTAGTCCTTTCTGTTTTTCTTCCTGCAAATGACATAATTACATTTCTCTTTACATCTGAATGACATTCCCTATTGTATATATGAGTATATAAATGTTACAGACATATGATATACATAACAATGAATATTTAGCAATATGTGAGATGCAAATGAAATTTCAATGACTCAGGAAAATGAGAAATTGTGAAAATGTCAAGTGTTGGAAAGCCTGTCCATCAGGTGCACATGGGTGCCTGGACACAACTTTGTGTTCATAGATCAAGCCTCAGTTCAAGGTCTTGGGCACCATTTCCTCTGAGGATCCAGCAGCTCAGGAGCACACCAGTGATGAAAAGGCCAGAAGACAACAGAATGCATGCAGCATTCTTTCAGTAACTACAGGGATGTAAGAAATGATCCAAAGCCGGCTGCAGGAAGTTAACATTTATTCTACTTACAGGGGTTGAGGTGTGGGGAGGGGCACGGGACAGATTGCAGATGCAGAAGCCTTGTTTCTTCTGATCCATCAGCTCTCAACTGGGATGTCTTGAGCAAGTGTGCTCCAGTCACCCACAGGCTCTTTGACCTGCCTGAGCTTGATGGTGGAGAGGCATCACATCTGGGGATTCTGAGAACCCTCTCTCCAGACCCCTGGCCTTCCCTCTCCTCTCACCTTAGCCTCTTCCTCCCTTCTCACTCTGTTTTCTTACATCTCATTGCTCCTCTCAACTCTACAGCCTCACCTTCCTCTTCACACCTGGTTTGTGGATCTTAAATGTTGTGAGTCAAAGAAACTTGTATGACCATAATTAACATAAGAGAGGGCACAAAGAAAAAGAGGTAAATGAGTCTTGTTTGCCTAGGGTAGCCTTTGGAGCCTCCCACAGAGACCCATCTTCCCAAAGAGCTAGGAGATGCAGCTTGCACCCTATTAGCCAGCTTCTTCCTCTGCCTCCCCTGGCTCAGCCCTCCATCTCCATGTGCCTTCCCTGCAAGGCTGTGACAGGTGTTCTTGATGTCCTAGTGTCTCCTGCTCTGTCTGAGGGTAGAGACAGTAGCTTTACCCTGGGGATTTGGGTGAAGTTGTGAAGGCTGAGTTACCAAGTCAAGGAGCCCAGTTCTTCAGTTCTGACAGGTCAAATGACAGTCACAGAAAGGGATCAAAGAGCTTACAGAGAGTTACCAAACTTCCTGGATTGACACTGACCAATAAAACACGTCTTCTCCAAAACTGAAACCAGCACTGAGAGTGGAGGAATCGGTCCACACCACAAAGGAAATTTAGAGCGACCACAGCACTCTAGCTTCGCATTCTCCAACCCAGTTGCTGAAGAAATCTGGTGACTGCCACCAAGTCTCTGCTGTGGGAGTCTGTCCCAGGCTTGAAGTTTCCTGTTAGGTCAGCAGGAGTCTACAGCACAGCCAAGTCACTGTAGACTTCAAGGAGCCGAGTGAGCTTTGTTGGAGCATCTTTTAGGTAAGTGAGCCACACTCCATGGCAGCCTCCTCCATCTCAACATCTTCAGTCCTTGTTTCCCATGCCCAACCAGAATTCACTCTGCTGGCTCTGGGATGAGGTGGGGGACTTCCAGTGCACCCCAGAGCCATAGAGAAGATCCTTGTAACTTTGTCTCCTTTCTGGGAACTTTGGTTCCTTCGCACCTTCACAGCCTCCTTCACAGCTGCTGAGGGCTTGCAAGCTTTGGGAGCATGGGATGAGAGCAAAATCCTTGGTCTGCTTCGGTTGGGGTACTTATGGATCCCTGATAGAGGGAGCCTAGGTTCTGAGAGGGTCCAGTAGGGGCCAGTGAAGCAGGGGGAAGAGTTGATGAACAGGCCAGGCTTCTACAGGTCTCTAAGCCCCTCTGAGGGTGCTCTATCTTCTTGGGCCTAACTTTGTGGGTAGTTAGGGGAAATTTGCCATCCCAGCACTAAAAAGATCTAAGGCCATGAGAGTCCTGGAGGGTTTTTCTCTAGAATGAGAGCATTGCCTTCCCAAGTGAGAGGCAAAGTGTCACCCCAGCAGGAAATGCTCCAGGATGACTTGTTTCCCAAGAGGCAGCTCCTTCCTCTCCTGTGCCCTCCGTTCTGTGCCTTCCTGCCAACCTGCACTGCTTGGGGAACTAGGGACATCTGTCTGAATGCCACCCATTTCCTGCTAAAGATGACAACAGTCAAGGCTCTGAGTTCAGCTCTGAGAGAATTTTCTCCAGTGAACACTCTAATGAATTTTAACGGAAACAACTAGTGTTTAAATCAGACTCAAGGCTTGTGGGAGATTAGTGAGTTTCATTTAGGGACCAGAATTGGTGGGCTCCAGATTCCAGCTTAGTAGTTAAGGACTGTTTTCCAGATAGATACCCCTGGGAGAGATTTTAAATCATTGAAATGCATTATAGCCACAGGTGTTGAAATGAGATAGCCCAGGTCCCAGGCTAGCTCACAGACTCTCTATAAGATGATTCCACTACAATTCCCTTGAGTCCCAAATGTGCCATGGACATGAGCATCTTCCTTCAGCACATTGTGGTGAAATGTGGTTCCTCTTCCCTAACCATAATGGGGGTGAACCAGGTGTTCTGGCTTAGGACAGGATCTGAATGAGGGGATGCTGAATGGGAGGGGTTGGGAGGAAATGAGGAACAGATATTTCTCAGCAATGCACATAACAGGGTGAGGCTGCATCTTCAAATTGAGCAGAAATGAAACTGTTTTTCCCGTGCCTTAGTAGACTTTCAGTTTTGTTTTTGTTTGGTGTCTGTATCTCCTTCCTTCCTATCTCCCCACCCCAGTGCCTACCCTGCAAACAGACAGAATCTTTCTAAAATATAGCCCAAGCTGTCTTCAAACTCAGCTTTGCAAGCTGAGATGACAGGCATTCACCATTCCAGCAGATCTTTATAGACGCCGGAACCATACTGTGTATAGGACTAGGGACTCCATGAGGGAACTCTGGGGCTTAGTGAAAATTGATGTGATTAGCATACCCAAGCCTCAGTCACACTGAGCCATAGTACTAGTATAGTTACAGTAACAGGGGACTCTTTAACACGTTAATGCCACATATAGGATAATGCAGCCGGTTAAAGTCTTTTTTTTTTTTTTTAACAGTTAATGATAATGATACAAAACTGCTTGTGAATGATATGTGATCCCATGGAAAAGCAAGAATCTAAATTTTCTCCTTCAATTTCTGGTAGGATGCGAAACCACGATGAGTTCATGTCCATAAAATGTTGAATCCATTTAATATTTGACTTTCTGTATAGGTTGAGGTTTAACCCAGGGCACAGTACACATCAGGCAAATGTCCTTTCACTGAGGTCCCCACGCCCCAGGCCCTCACTCATCCTCTGGAATCATTTTTTGATGCTGTTACACTCTACACAATTATCCACACATAATCATAGATGGAAGAACTTCAAACATCATAGATGCGAATTTTAAAACAAATACCCGTAAATTAACTTGAGTGCTACATAACAGAGTAATAGGACATTACTCTGGCCACAGTTATTCAGGAGACTGAAGCAGGAGCATTGCCTAGGAGTTAGAGCCCACACTAGGCAGGAAGAAAGGAGAGCACTCCTGAGTTCTCTTTCTCCCACAGAAACATTAAAAAAACAGAACTCCACTGAACTAAAAGTCAGAAGTTGATGGTAACCACATGTATGCCCAATGAAGAAAAAGCCATATTCAAAATTGGGAGATCTCAGGCTAGAAAGATGGCTCGGTGGTTAAGAGCATTGGCTGCTCTTGCAGAGGACCAGAGATCTGTTCCCAGTACCCACCTGCAGGCTAACATCCAGTCCCAGAGGGTCTGATGCTGTCTTCCAGCTTCTGTGAACACCACATGCATAGTAACAGAGAGGCATGTCACCAAAACACCCATATGCATAAAATAAAAATAAATAAGTTCTTAAGCCAACAGCAACAACAAAAACTAGTTGACAAATGCCAAATCATTTTAGGTCTCAGCCTGCAGGAAAATTGATCCTGATGGGTCTTCAAAGGAAAACACCAGTGGGTGAGATGCACAGAGACTGAGGCTGGCCACCTTATGTCGTTCAGCCTGATATAACAAAGTGACACAAGCTTGGTGGGTTATGAATAATGGACCTTATTTTCTTGCAATGTAGAGGGCAGATGTGCAAAATGAAGATGCCATCATGCTCAGGATCTAGTGACAATTGTCTTTTCTTTGAAGATTGCCAGTGTCTCACTGTGACATGATGTGGTATAGGGTGAGCTTAACTGTCTGGAGCACCTTTTATCAGAACGCTGGGTCCATTTAGATGACTCTACCTTCGTGACCTACTAACCTCTCAGAGGCCTCATTACCATAGGAGTGAGGAATTACAACATGACTTTTGAAAGGAAAGAAGCATTGGAGCATAGTGATTCTGTTGTAACCATAAAAACCCCACCTCACTGGAAATATGTGGGTGTCTAATAGGAAGAGAGGAACACAACTCAGTCCATGCTCTTCAAAATCAATGGCCAAAGTTTATAAATCAAATTTACTCCCCAAAAGAAGAAAGATAATTCACCTGCTCTATTATTCTATGTGCCTAGATACCTACGGGCAATTTTGCAAAGGGACTTCTCCATGGAAGCAGATAACTGATGAACTAACATCAGAAATTACTTTAAAAAAAAAGCATAAGTGGTTTTATAACAAAAATTTGCCTGAAGAAAATCCTCAAAAACATAGGTAAATTGACCTTGCAATTTATTGAAAGAAAAGGCACAGAATTCAAGTTACACCATTTTCAAGACAGCTGTGTGAAGGGGTTTACTGTAGAGGAATGGGTCAAGGTCCTGATGGAAAGCATGCCAGGAACAGGAAGGGAAATTAGCAATTAGAATACATTTAGATAGGGGAGTTGGAAGAGTTTCTCTTTGGGATTTGGGGCAAGTTCCTCACTCCTGACTTTACTCAGTGATCCACAATGGAGCCCTGGAGTCTCAATTGCTTCTGCCACCCATCTGGGGCAGAGATTCCTTTCAACTGGTGATTCCCTCAACTACCTCTACTTGTGTAAAGACAACTCCAACCTCTCCCTGCTTGAGCTTCTCTTCAGGCTGTAGGCATTTCTTTCAGCAACCCTTCCCTCAGTTGTTCGCTGTTTCACTCCCCACCCTTTCCACTGACTTCTCTCCCTAAACCTTCTTTTCTTTCAGTTACATTATTAGACTATATACAGCCCAAGAGTTTATGATGGGTAAAGTACCTTGCTGTGTGTAGAATATATTTTTAAGATGTGTTACATTTGTTCATGCTGTGGAACATTTGTTTAATGATGAAAGATATGTTGCATTCTTTTATCTTGCATTTGCTTAACACTTTGAAGCTGTGTAACTTTACCTGTCTAAAACATCTGATGATACAATAAAGAGCTGAACAGCCAAAGGCAAGGCAGGAGAAAGGATAGGCTGGGCTTGTAGGCCGATAGAATAAATAGGAGAAATATGAGAGGAAACGAGGAAGAGGAGCAAGAGAACAAGGAGAAGAGGATGCTAGGGCCAGCCACCCTGCCAGCCACAGAGTAAGAGTAAAAGTAAGATTTACAAAAGTAAGAGAAAAGTAAAAGCCCAGAGCTGAAAGGTAGATGGGCTAATTTAAAGTTTAAAAAGGCTGGCAAGAAATAATCCAAGCTAAGGCAAGACATTTATAAGTAAGAGTAAGACTCCATGTGTCATTCATTTGGGAGCAGGGTGTATGGCCCCTGAAAAGAACAAAAACAACCATTAACCTATTGGCATTCCAGTGTGGGGAAATTTCCAACAACACTGGTGTGGCAGGTTTGCAACAGAAAAGCCTGTAATGAGGCCAGACCAGCACCAGCAACTCTGAGTCTGCAAAGTTCCCAGCAGCTGTTGCCTTCTCCTCCCAAGCTCACTCCTGCTTCACCAGCCTCCCACCTATGTTTTCAATAAATAGATTGAGAAATAAATGAAAGCCTCAGCAATGTACTCATCATAAACAAACTTCTTTGTGAGAAACTGTCCATAGATTTGGGCCCCCAATAGCTCTAGTTTTGACTGAGAAAGTTTTGACTTAAAATGACAAACTTCCTATGGAAAAATGGATTAGTCCATTCCAACTCCAGGGTCCAAAGCCAAGGCTGCCCGACTCTAAAGTCCATGTCAGCCTGTCTATGTCTCTGCCTCCTTGGACAGCACAATAAGTGACATACAGCTCCATGTTGACAGTAATTGTAGGAGTCTGTCAGAGTTCAGCTCCAACCTGCCAAAGAGTTCTTGAGTGGAGGAGAGTGGAATGAGGAAAGGATAGATAGAAAGATAGAAAGACACGATAAGAAAAACAAAGAAAAAGGATAGCTTCGGGAGGGCCCTGGGTCAATACCCTGTTGCCCAGTGCTTTAATCAAAAGAACTTTTTATAATATTTCAAGGGGAGAGGCAAAATCCCTCCCCCTTGCAAGATCAAAACACACAGTACAGACAAGTGTAGACCCTTCCAAACACCTGGTACCCACACCCCTGGCCAGATCATCCCATTATGCAGCCCTGCTGAGTAAAGCAAGCTCAGATTCTGTGATCCTGAGTAAGGTCTCACTAGACCACATGTTCCCCTTCTTAATAATAAAATCTTAAGTGAGGGTACAGAGCTTAACTCTATGCAGCTCTGAATCAGGTTTCCACTAAGAACTTGCAAGTTGTTGGAATAATCATAGCAATACACCTGCTCTTTATGGCTGCTATACCTCCTAGTAAAGGAGTAGAGGATGATAAAGATGGAATGGCTTTTTTGAATGGGTCTAAGATGAGTACAGCAGTCTTAGCTGCACCAAGGCTTTTTTTCTTTAAACCAATAAGCTCCTGATGCAAATGCATTGAATAAATCAGTAAACTCCTGATGCAACCCTATCAAAACTAAAGATACCTTAGCATCACCATTAACACTGACAGGTTAACAACATAATTCTAACATGAATATTACTGTACATAACTAATTCTCACAAACTTACATCCAAAAGCAAACTCTCAAAATAACTATTTACAGTTTGCAAACTTTAGCAAACACCCAAAAGCAATCTCTTAATACAACTATTTACACTTTTGGCTAACAAAACATAGGGTATATTTACACAAGTTAACATTTGTCCACTCAAGGGACAAAGAATATTTAAGAAAATTGAACATTTATTTATAAAATTAAAGAGATTGAGGAATATTGACCCCCCCTTTTTAAAATTTTTTAAGCTGCATCTTGAGCTTGGGTAGAAAAAAACTAATTTCTCTATTTCTAAACAAAACAGTTCTTGAGTAATCACAGTTAATAAAGTGCATATGCATACACAGAACAGTTTATAAGCCACTCAGCTAATAATGTACATAGGTGAAATCAAAAGTGTCCCACTGCAACTGAACCACTCCTGTCCACCCCATTTCTTAAGTCTGAAAATTTCAAAAAGTCAGTTGTTACCAGTCTTAATGTTCCATTGAATGCTCAAAATCAGGACCTGGCTCATCAGCTGCCTTGAAGTCTTTGTATAACTGTCCAACTCATA
>NW_023504891.1:0-5412 GCF_004664715.2 Peromyscus leucopus | reverse complement strand
TGTGATGAGTGTGAATTATGTCTGCTTGTTTGACATTACACACATGGGCAAAATTTAGAGATTTTTTTTCTCTTACTATGACCTGGATACCAAACTTAGGTTATCAGGTGTTATTTTGCACTAAGCACTTATCTACTAAAGCATCTCAACAGCCCTAAATCTACTTTTCACATATATTCACACTGGCTATTCTAATACATTGGAGAACCCTGACTAACACAATCCATTATAATAGGCACCTATGCTGTTTTTACATCTGTATGGCTATTAATTTGACAGCTAATGAAAATATTCATAGGAGTAAAGAAAGAGGCTGGACAAAGTGTCCCACCTTAGGCACAATGCTCCAAAACGCTGGCTCCTGCACCATGGACAGGTCCTGATCCCACTGCCTGGGGGCCCTCTAAACAGTTCAAGCTAAACAACTGTCTTACCTATTTAGAGTTCCTAGTCTAGTCCAGTACCATGGGGGCTCCTCAGCTACTGGTCCACAGTTCATGACTTTCCACTAGTTTGGCTGGTCATCTCTACATTTTCCAGTCATGATCTAGATGTCTCTTGCTCATAGAATCCCTCCTTGTTCTCATCAATTGGAATCCTGGAACTCAGCCTGTTTGGTATGTAAAATGAATAGAAAATCTCTTAATAATAATAATAATGAAAAAAGAAAGAGTGGCTGGAGATGGATGAACATGATGCATCTTCTTAGTAGTAAACATACAGTGATAAATGCAGAGTTGATGGTACACAGCAAGATCATACATGAAGTAGAATCCTTCCCAGCCAAGAAATGAGGGTTTGCTTAACGGTGTAATACATACAGCCTCCCTAATTCTCTGTTCTCCACTAAGTCAAGGTCAAGATAAACTACATGTGAACCTATAGAAATTGATAGGGCATAAATGAAAACTGAGATAAAACGCAATGAGAAGATCTTATTCCTCTCTTTAGTTGGGAATAATTAGTCATTGGATGTAGCTAGAGTTTTTCCAGCCTTGCCCACGATCAGCACAAATCTTTGTCACCCGCCAGTCCTACAGCCGCTCAGACCCACCAAGTAAACACAGAGACTTATTTTGCTTTCAAACTGTATGGCCGTGGCAGGCTTCTTGCTAACTGTTCTTTTATCTTAAATTAACCATTTCCTTTTATCTTAAATTAACCATTTCCTTTTATCTTAAATTAACCATTTTCATAAATCTATTCCTTGCCACGTGGCTGGTGGCTTACCGGTGGCTTCACATGCTGCTGGTCATGGCGGCGGCTGCAGTGTCTCTCTGCCTCAACCTTCTGCTTTCCTGTCCTTTTATTTCTCCTCTCTGTTAGTCCCACCTATACTTCCTGCCTAGTCACAGCCGATCAGGTTTTATTTATTGATCAATCAGAACAACTTGACATACAGACCATCCCCCAGCACAGCCAAGTTCAGACCATCTCAAACACCTGCACTCAGGCCCATGGTCCTAATCATCCTCTATACGGACCTGCTGGGTAACGCCACAAAGAACCCAAGAAGGGCTCCCACAGGACATACAGAACATCCCACAGCAATTGGAGTCCTAGTTTTAACCACAGGTTTATATTTAATTATTTCATGTTCTAGAGTTGAAGGGAGAATCATAGTTTTATGTTATTTTATGACTATTGTCTTTTCAGATGTATGTCTATGTAGTACATTCATTCAGCGCCCTAGGATACCAGAAAAAGGTGCTGGATCTCCTTGCACTTGAGTTAAAAATCATTGTGAGTTGTCATGTGGGTGTTGGTGGCTGAACTCATGACCTCTGGAAGAATGGCTAGCACTCTAACTGATGACCATCTCTCCAGACTTCAAGAAAAAAAAATTTGTGTTGAAGTCACAAGGATCATTACTCCCCCTACATACTGAACAACTAGGAAAATATTACTACATATCAGAATTAAGAGATGAGATGAGGGCTTGAGTGAAAACAAAATCTTCAAGACTTAAATGCAGTGAAGCATTTAAGTGGTTGTATAAAAATAGAAGTTATAGATTTTTGTCATGAAGGAACTACAAGAGAACATACCCTTAAAGGCACTTCAGGGAGATTTAAATGATTCAGTTGGTAAAGACACTTGCTACCAGACTTCAGAAGCGAGGTTCAATAATAGTGAATTCATAGTAGAGTACAAAAACTGACTCCCTAAAGTTGTTCTCTGAACTTCACAAGTGTGCTGTATTTCACACACACACACACACACACACACACACACACGTACACACACACACATGTACACACACACTTACACACACACTTATAATAAAAAAGCTTTTAAAAGATTCATATTTTATTTGGTGTATGGATATTTTTCCTAAACGGATTTATGCAAACCACAAATGTGGCCTAGTGTCTATGGAGGCCAAAAGAAGGTGATCTATCTACCTGAACTAGAATTTCCAATGATTATTACACCATGTGGGTGCTAGAAATCCTACTTTTATCCCATGAAATATTAGAAAGTTCTCTTAACTGCTGGCCCATGTCTTCATGTAATAAAATAATTTTTGAAAAAAAGCAGTGTTATTTATGTATATTGACACTAAAACACTTAGTAAATATATAAACAGTGCTGATAGGTCATCATAAACTAATTTACATCTATTTGTATTTCTGATGAGTGTTTTTTAAATAATTATTTATGAAACAACTCCTTATAGAAATGTTCTAAGTAAAGAAACATTTGAGTGTAACAATAATTGAAGCCACACTCTAAAATTTGCTGTGGCTTGTTTGAACAATGGCACTTTATTAAAAACTAATACAATGCAGAGAGGACTTTCTACCTGCTCTTTTACTCATTAAAGTTTGAAAATTGTATAAACATGTCTTTTGTAATAAAATCATCCACTGACAGAGGTAGTCTGAAGCAAAATGTGCAATACTCTGTTCTGGATTGGGATATCTGAACACCACCCACCTGAGTTCCTAGGATAAACCAGGCTTGCAGCTGTTTTCAGCCCTGGCCAGGCTCTCCTTATGTGCATGTGTCCAATGCACTAACTCAGAACTTCTTAATAGTCTGGTCACAGCCTGTCCAGGAGTCAGTTATTGTCAGGTCACAGCAAAGACATGAAGTCTCCCTCTCAGCTTCTGGTGGTTCTGCCATTCTGGATCCAAGTAATGCCTTACTTGGTGACTATGGGCATTCATTTGGCCTTTTATAATCAGTGCTACCTGGAACTCAGAGAAGTCTTTTCTATCGTGATTAAAAATGTATATTGGTTGGATGTTTCCAATCAAGGCATGATATGTGAAATCCAGATAACCAAATCTCCATCCTCTTGTCTGCATCTCTTGAAAACTGTCACCGTTACATTCAGGGTGACTGAGAGCATTGGTAGTTTGCTAGCCTAGTATCAGCAAAAATCATGGAAAGTTCCTACACTCTTAATATCCTTTGCATCCAGGTTGAAATGTGGGGTTTGTCAGAGTTCAGTGGCAATGGATCTGTTACAGATTTCACTCTCACTATTAGCAGCCTGCAGCATGAAAATGTTTTCACTTACTAGTGTCAACAGCACTGGAGTACCCCGCCCATAGTGATGCAATGACAAACTGCTGAATCATGAAGCAGAGTCTCCAAATGTCACTCTTGCTGCCCCTGCCCGCTGTTTTTTTCTCAAATGCAACAAGGCTGTGAAATCACTGTATTTGGGTACTTATTTACTTATTTTATTAATTTTTGCATTGCTTTAATTAATGTCTATTTTGATTGTTTTGTAGTTATGAAAGATTCAAAATATAATTGTATTTTTAATTTTTAAGATATATCTTGTGGTGTACCATACTTTATATTTTGAACCATGTTCCTTTTGCAAAATGAATAAGGTATATTCTGAATCTAACATGTGAAAATATTGCTGTTGGTATTTTTTGGTCAATAGTGATCACTTATTCTGATTTTGTTTCTTGATGACCAGTTAATGAAAGTGAAGTGATATAGGACTTTCTTTTATTGTATGGGAACCTTTGTCTCACAGTAGATCCTAAAATATTGTCCTTATTGTATATTTTACTGTTAAAAAAAGTGTGTACCTATGCACAAAAATAGTTTAGGAGTGCCCTGTAAACTTGCCATATTAACTGCTCTGTTGTAACCTCTAATCAAAATGTACCAGTTCTTCTTTTCCAGTAGTCTGAAGAAAAATTCAAGTGTTTCCTTTCAAAGCCTGTCTTCATGTGTTCTTTATGTAATTCAGGTGACCTATTCTTGGTTATAATTATTATTATACAGGAAAATTCATGAGTTATGTTTCAGTCTTTTTCAGTGCTTATCTTCCCTGTTCATTATTTTTGAAGAAACTTGTTACTCATATAAGAAAGCATTGATAGGATACTTGCATATTTGATACTTATTTAGTATCATCAATGAACAGAAACCCACATTTCAATATCAATCAGCAGAAATATTTAAGGGGAAGAGAATTCCTACTTAAAAATAACAATAGAGAGGAGGAAGAGATGGATAGAGATGGGGAGAGAGGGAGAGAAAATCATTTAAATAAATGACAGTGGCAGTTCTTTTTTTTTTAACAAATGGCTTTCTGAAGGAGAATGACCAACCTTTCATTGAAGTCATGATCATAAGTGTCTGTGGCTCTCTGCACAATAACTGCATAAAAAGACAAAATGTGAAAATAGAAAAGAGATTAGTTGAGAAGAAGAGAGGAGTCAGCATTATTGGGATAGTTAATGGTTGTGGAGAGGTGGTGGCACAGGCCTTGAATCCCAGCAGTTGGGAGGAAGAGGCAGGAAGATCTTTGTGAGTTCAAGGCCAGCCTGGTCTACAGAGCGAGAGCCAGGAAAATGCCAAAGCTAATGGTTAACTGGTATATGTGTGTGTAATTGTTGAGAGAAAGAAAGACAGGGACAGAGACAGAGAGACAGAGATGATTGATAATGATGATGATGAAAATTAGGAAGATATCAGATAGATAGATAGATGGAAGATAGATAGATAGATAGATAGATAGATAGATAGATAGATAGATAGATAGATAGATTGATTGACTGATTGATTCAAGGGAGCAGAGAGACCATCTGAATAAAGGCTCCTGGAGAACTCCAGGACAATGGCTGATGCCTTTTCTGCTCTTGCTTACACAACAAGAATCAGGGCAAAGAATAAATGCTGTCCAACTAGATTGTATGAGATAAAACACTGTCATGAAATGAGACACCATGAAGATACTAAGGTACTTAAACAAATCAAATGGCCTTGTAAGATATGAAGTACCTTGGGTCTACTAACACTTGTCACCATATGAGATCAACTTGAAAGCAAATGCTACTTCTCTAGCTGTAAGAATGTATAAGTGAGGCCTGCATCAGTCCATATATCTGCTCCTGAAGTCTGTTGCTCATGAATCTTCTCTCATGGGCACTGTAG
>NW_023504890.1:0-20499 GCF_004664715.2 Peromyscus leucopus | reverse complement strand
CTGGAACTGAAGTTACAGATAGTTATGAGCTGGTGTGTTGGGTGCTGGAAATAGAAACCCAGGTCCTCTGGAAGAGCAGACAGTACTCTTAACCACTGAGACATCTCTGCCACTTCTTTGTTTTTATTTGTTTGTTTGTTTGTTTATTGAGACAAGGTCTCTTGCAGTCCAGGCTGTCCTGGAACTTGCTACATAGCCAACTTTGTCCCCGGGCTCCTCATTCTTTGGCTTGCACTTCCAAGTCCTGGGATCACAGTGGTAGCCACCTCACCAGCTCATCAAAGCTCAGACTTCCTGCACTGTTGACAGCAGTCAATCCAGAAGTGGCAGGTGTCTGACGGTCATGCCAGAACTTTCTCCATGTATGGTAGTTAACAGCCCATATAGATTCAATTGGATAAAGTCTCTTCCCTTCCCCAAATCCCCGTTCCATTTTTTTGTATTTTGTATTTTGCTCAATTTCACATCATGAAATTCTCTGACTTTTTAGAACTAGCAAACATTTTTCTCCCAACTGCTACCTGACCTCACTATTAGTACTTTGTAGAAGCTTGTCCCATGACCTGGTTGTTTTTGTAGCTTACCTCCATATCTATTGGCCCAGTGCATTCTATTTTAGAGAGCTGTTGGTTTCTGGAACAAGTTTCAAACATCTCCAGGCCTCTACTTCTCCACACCTCACAGTGAGATGAAGATTAATGGGGCACTGCCCTTGGAACATGCAGAGCAGAGCTTGCATACAGAACACACCAGTGGAGGGCCCTGCTTTCCATGCTCAGTAGACCCTGCATCTCCTGCACCACACCAGCCTCCTTTACAACCTGTAGCCCGAACAATGTTGTTTTTGTTCTTTTACACAAAGGCCAGCTGTGTAGACCAGGCTGGCCCAGAGATGGTCCGCCTCTGCCTCCCAAGTGCTAGGGTTAAAGGCCTGGGCCACCATGCTCAGCACCACAGAACAGTGATCTGTAGTGGAGTTTTCCTGGTCCTGCCTGGCCCACGGTCAGGATAAATCTCTCTCACCCACTAGTCCCACAGCCGTTCAGACCCAATCAAGTAAACACACAGACACTTATATTGCTTATAAACTGTATGGCCATGGCAGGCTTCTTGCTAACGGTTCTTATATCTTAAATTAACCCATTTCTATAAATCAATACCTTGCCATGTGGCTCATGGATTACCGGTACCTTATCTTCTCATGGTGGCTGCTGGCATCATCACTCTGCCTCAGCCTTCCACTTCCCAGAATTCTCTTCTCTGCTTGTCCACCTATACTTCCTGTCTGGCTACTGGCCAATCAGCATTTGTACAGAGCGATATCCACAGCAGTGTTCTTTAGCTCAGCTCTCATTATGGTCCTGTTCTGTTTCAACAAAACCCAAACTCTCCTTGCCTAAAGAACAGATCCAGATGTCTTGACTTAACCGCCATGCACACTTCTGATTTCACCTCCCATTGCCCTTCTCACTCCCTGGCCTCTCTCTGGCTGTCTGTTCTCCTGTAAATACCCCCTTCCTCAGCAATGTAGGGAAATGTGGAGCTGAAGGTAGAATGTTTCCCTAGCCTAGGGCCAGCAATGCAAAGACACCTAAATAACCTGCTCCATTTGCCAGGCCTGTGGGCACAGGCTTGGGACCCCAGATGAGGAGGATCACAAGTTCAAAATCTGCCTGGGATGCAGAGGAATGAGTCCAAGTCACAGACCTGTCTCAGAGTTAGTGCTTTTAACTTTGGGCCAAACAGCTTCAGACCTGCAATCCTGGTATTTAGGAGAGAGGCAGGAAGCTCTAGAGTTCAAAGTCATTCTTGGGTACATAATAGGTTTGTAACAGCCTGGGATACATAAGATCCTGATTCAAAAACAAAACAACAATAAAACAAACAAAACATTGCACCCGAAATCCAATATCTAGATCACCCACACCACTCTCCAGGGTCAAGGAGCATTGTAAAAGAGAGGCATCAAGGAAGTAAGAGCTGGAGAATGGTGAGGAATGCTCTGATATGCTGTCTTCTGGAAGGGACAGGGCCATTGCATTCATGACCACAGCAGCTGGTGCTACCCGAACAAGAGCTGCAGAAGACCAAGCCACCAAGCATTCTGGCATGGGTCGGGGAGGGGCTCATGAGCTCTCACTCCAAGCTCAGGAGCTGTTGGCAGTTTAGTTGACAGTTTCTGGGGAAGGAAGAGTCAAATGTCTTTGGGGTGTGCCTCTGGGGAAGTGTCACATGCTCCAGTAGATGACACCACACCTGTGTGCACATGGGCAGAACTACTGGACTCAGTGGGTTATTTTTTTAAAGACAGGAAGGTAGGAGAGGTACATGTTGACGGGGAGAGGAAGGGGAAAGGGGTGAAAATAACCGTGGTACATTGTATACATGTATGATATTGCCAACTGTAAATAAAGATACAGTAAAACAACAACAAAGAATTCCTTACCATCTAGACTGAAAATATACTCCATCATACAAGAGACTTAGCCACAATACACGGTGGGAGTGATCAAGAAAATCATAAATGTCAAAAGGAAGCAAAAGTCACAACTGAAACTTGATTTATTCATTTAATTATTTTGGGACAAGGTGTTAGATTTATGAGTACAGAACAGAGAGACAGAAGGCAGGAAAGAGACCAGAGCCTTCCCTCAGCAGATGAGGCTGTGTTTGTTAACACACTCAGCAAGAGAAGGGGCACCAACTCTCCCATGAGGGAGAGGAGTTGAGGGGATAAGGAACTTTTTGTTTGTTTTTCCAGATAGGGTTTCTCAGTGTAACTCATCTGTCCTGGAGCTCACTCTGTAGACCTGGCTGTCCTGGAGCTCACTCTGTAGACCTGGCTGTCCTGGAGCTCACTCTGTAGACCTGGCTGTCCTGGAGCTCACTCTGTAGACCTGGCTGTCCTGGAGATCACTCTGCAGACCTGGCTGTCCTGGAGATCACTCTGCAGACCTGGCTGTCCTGGAACTCAGGCATCTGCCTGCTTCTGCCTCCTGCATGCTGGGTGCACTACCACCACCTGGCAGCTTTGGCCTTTTATAGAGACAATAAAGGGACTGAGAATGAGGGAGCTAATGCAGCTTCAGGGGCCTCTGTGGGAGTCTGCAATCTCCATCCTGGTCTTGTCTGCTCAGGCAAGACAGGTTATCTTGGGAGCCGCTCTGTCCCAGCAAACAGTCCTCTCTGCTCTGCTGCTGACTGATAAGGTTGAACTAAGTCAGCTGTAATCCCAAGGAATCCTGTTTTACAACTGAGACACTATACCATTCCAAGCCCTGAAAACAGGAAAAATGGACAAGGGTGACTTGAACCAGCAGGAAGAAGGGCACCAAACAGTGGAGTGTCAAGTGGGAGGACCAGGGATGAGACATGAAGAAGACAAAGGCAATAGCTAGGACCAGAGGTCTTGCATAAGCTGATGACTTATACCAAGCAAGTTTGATAAGAAGTACAGCACCTCATACACTATTCGAAGGAGGAAGAATGGGCAACATGAGCGAGGAGCTTAGTAAGTGTTGGCAAAGTGAACACAGCTGCCTAAGGACTGATTACCACAACCCAGGGGCAAGAGGAAGGTCCCCAGACACCTCATCTCTGACTCCTCCATGGCTCTAGCCTCAGTGTCAGACTGTCCATGACAATTATGGCATGCACAATGACACAGAACTAAAGTTCCCTCTGTCCTTTCATCTGGACTTCGAAGAATGTCTTGGGTCGATCTGGATTTCCACAGAACGAGGCATCAATTCTTTCTTAACTGCAACTAGCTAAGGAGGGCCATTGCCAGAGGGGTTTAGTTCTGGTCCTTTGACCTCGGTCCTCTGTTCATCTAGAAGGACAGGATTTTATCTTGGTCTGCTATGATGGATCATGAGAGAAGCCAGAATGGGGGTGTGGGGGCAGAAGCCCGTACATAGGAGGAGTCTTGCGGTTGACTTTTTTGTCTGGTCCTTGTGTCTTTGGGCCCCATCTCAAACCATTTAGGATTTGTTGGTTTGGAAGCAGCACTGCTCATGGAGGAGGGACAAATTCCACTGTTAACAGATGTCAGATCTAGTATGCTTCATTTTGGAGTTCTGCCGCAGCTAAAGAATCAAGTTGGTCTTGAAGGTTGTGAAGCTAATCTGATATTTAGTTTTGAGTCCTGGAAAATGTCTAGAGTAGCAATAAAAGGGATGGGTTGGATGGTCCAACAGTCCCTCTCAGAGGTCACCCAACGTGTTTTCAAGGGGTTGGGGTTGGGGTTACCAACCTCTCTTAACTGTTCCAAACATAACCAAGGGGTGAGATAGACAGGGCAGCAGATGGAGTGCCTCAGAGAAGGCTTTGGACTTCTGATGCTCCTGCTTCTGGAGAACTTACATTACAGGTATGTAGCACTATATCTAAAATTCTCAATCTTTTTCTTAAGACAGCTTCTAGCTCTATAACCCTGGGTGGCCTCAAACTCTGTATGTCAAGGCTTGCTTTAGACTTGTGATCATCTTCCTCTATTTACACACACACACACTGTGCTGGGATGACAGGTATACATCACCACACACGGTGTGGTTCACAGAATAGAAAGTAGTTTCTCCAACTTTCTGTGACACTGGGAGCTGAAGTGCTGAAGAAGCTGCATCAGTGTTAAAGATCCCATGGATGGGTTGGTGTTGGCTGACTGTGATTGGGGAGAAAGAAATTGTTGTGAGTCCAAAGCCAAAGTCACCTTGGGCTGTATTTAGCCTCTCCTTCCCCTGGCCTTGAACTTTTATACGGGTAAGTGTGAGCCTGGATTATTAATGGCTCTGTCTCCATCTCCAAAGTTCTGGGGTTACCACTTTCTGTGGTACTGGGGCTCAAACTCAGGGTGAACCCAGGGTCCCTTGCAGCTGGACAAGCACTCTACCAACTGAATTACAGCCCTAGCCCTCATCAGCCCTTTTTGATAGACATCTACTATCAACATTTTTTTCTCACTTAACGTTTTCTTGACCTTGATATAAAACTCTGTATTCCAGATATCAGGAGCTGAAGGGAGGGTGAAATAGTACTCCAGAGCCCCAACCACAAACAATCAAGAAGCTCTTGGAATGTATTGATAAATTGTGCATACCTCTAGCCTCCATCAGTCCTAAGCTAAGAATGTCAGAATGATAATTTCAGGGACTGAAGAGATGGCTCAGAGCTTAAGAGTACTGATGGTTCTTCCAGAGGTCAGGAGTTCAATTTCCAGCAACCAAATGGTGACTCACAACCATCTGTAACAAGATCTGGTGTCCTTTTCTGGAGTGCAATCATACATATTGTATAAAAAATAAATAAATTTAAAAAAAAGAATGAAACTTCAGTCCAAGACAATGGTTCTCAACCTTCGTAATGCTGGGAAAATTTAATACAGTTCCTCATGTTGTGTGGAACCAAAAAATTATTTTTGTAGCTGCTTTATAACTGTAATTTGGCAGGAGTACTCAGGCAAGAATTGGATGGGTCCTGCCCGTGTCTTCTTCCATGGAGAGTTTCTCAAACCTTTCTGGATGCTGGAGGTCCCCTTCAGGGTTCGTTTCACAAAGGTGGCGTGCACTGCACCTGTGGAGATCCCAGGTGACCTCATGGCACACCAAGCGGGCTGAGAGCCTCCTAATCAATGCATTCCCCTGCCCAACCCTGGAGGCTGCGATGCCATGCTGCACCAGGTGCCAGGGATCAGGTTAGTGGGCTGGGCCGTGACCAAGTCGGTAAGTCCCAGGGACCATGCCTGGAGGCACTGACTCCATGCTGGAGCTTTCCTCCTGAGCAGCCCTGCTTAGACTCAGCAGTGGACTGGCAGGAGTCCTGCCAATGCTACCTTGGCCGAATGGAAGATGGCAGCAGCAATCTGGGGGACAGCACTGGGACCCAGGCATACGGGCGCCAAAGGAACGTTTGTAAAGCCAGGCAGCAGGACACCCTGCTGACAGCTTTCGCCAAGAACCTTAACCCAAGCTTCAGGGCCATATAGGCCCTGGCCAGGGAAATGGGGCTGCCTGAGTCCCACATCTGCTTGTGGTTTCAGAACTGCCGAAATTGCATGAGGGAGGTGCGCTGAGGCAATGAGGGCTCAGTGGCACCAAGCAGAACAGCATCCCCACAGCGACCCAAAGAGCCTGTAGCCAAGGCACCAGGTGCAAGAAGCCTCTTCGAGGAGGGACACACCAGGCTTTGCACTCAACTCAGCTCGGCACAGTTGACCATCCTGCTCCAAGCGTTTGAGAAGGACCCATCCCCTAAATATGCTTCCATGATGAAGCTCACCCAAGAGACAGGTTTGCCTGAGACGCCATCCACATCTGGTTCCAGAACTGGAGAGCGTACCACCCTGGCAGTGGCAGGGGCAGAGTTCGAGTTCAAGACTCACTGGTTTAGCTTCCACCTCAGCAGCCTTAGCCGCTTTCACCTGTGTCCCAATGTAGAGCCTGAAGGACCACTGTTCTGCAGCAGGGAGGTTGATCAGCATGCTCAAGACAGACTTTTGTCACCAGCTGCTGCACTAGGCGTGGGCAACCAGACTGAATCTACCCTCCCAATAGCCTCCTTCCCTGTATCCTCGACTGCAGCTACACAGCACTCTGGACCATGCCAAGAAGCCCACGGCGGCAACCCGGAACCCCACCCTGTCGCAAATAACAACTACACTCTGGATGAAGTCGAGCTCACGCTTGACCACCTGCTGACCTAACTCCAGGCTGAACAGCAGGCACAGGACACAATGGATCACCATGTCCTCTGGGAGGACATTAATCCAACGCTTGAGCTTCCTCTGGACACACAAGATACAGGACCTTCCTGCTGGATCTCTTCAAAAATACAGCAAGGCTTCATTGAACCTCCTGCGCCATTCCTTTCATCACTTGACCTGTGTTCAAGCTGGCTTCACCAAGCACCTGCTACCTATGTTCCCCAGTGGGAGGCCACGGCTGAGAGCTTGGCAAGGGGAGCGGGAAGCACCAAGCCAACAAAGGCCTTCTGAGGCCTGCTTGCAATTCAGTAGAGGGGAAGCCTGTCTGTTACACACTCTTCCAGAAGCTCTACTCCACAGCACAGTGTTAGTTCCTGAAATCTCAGGACTCTTCAAGACTCAGCTCTGAAGACCTGATACCACAGACCATCCCCTCACACAATCCATCCTATCCACCGAAAACAAACAACCGATACTTGTGTTTCATGTTCCTTCCCCTTTTCTCTTCTTTCTCCCTCTTACCCCTGTCTTACCAACATTTTTTTTTTTACTTTTTTTGAGGCAGTGGACTGGCAATCCTTAGGTACACCAGTCCAACCCCCATATGGCAGGCATGCACCTTCTTCTGCCACCCTGATTCTTGGATGAAATGAAAGTACACCTAGGTCGAGCAAACCACCTATGTTCTCCACATATGGACCCAGTAGCTCCTGTGATCTCCACAGTCTCTAGAACACTGATAGCTGCCATTGGGGGCCATTCTTGTAGCTTTTGGAAAACAACCACTTAGGGATCCGTCTCTCCCTCTCACCTCTTGGCCAATCCAGTCTCTCTCCACCCTAACTCCCTCCTCTCTCTGGCCTTCCTCAGTTGGTGTGTCTCTGAGACTGAGTACATGTCTGTTTGCAGAGGTCTCTCTGTGTGCTTCTCGACTCCTCTTTACTGTGGAATTTTCCCCCAATGATAGCTTCATTCTCTGGGATTTTTCTTACACCTCCAAAGTCAGCCAGACTCAGAAAGCCACTGAAAGGCTAGGGAATCCCGTCGACACTATGAGGAGGTGCTCGTTTCTGTGGAGCTCAAGATCGAGGTAGATACATCATCAGGGACCCTTCTCCAAGGACTCTATCTAAATCTCTAGATGTGGAAATCAACATGGCTTCCACCCCACTACCAGGGCCTTTAAGGAAATCTCATCAGACTAGCACCCTGCTCTGAACCCTGGACACCTTCACTATGAACAGCTAGCTTGGAGAAAACTGTGCTTATTAACTCTTCGGGATTTCCTTGGCTCCCCAAGTCCCTCCTGCAATCAAGTCACCATGTAAAGCACAAGAGTTCATGCTGCTTTCAGTGGGTTCTCCTATCCTCCTGAAAGGCTCCAGGCTGGAGAAATGGAGACTGCCAGGCATGCCTTATGGTCCCCCTGCCAATTCTCCACTTACCTACTCACCTTGACTTGACATGAGCCCCAACTTCACCAGTCCTTGCAAAAGTTTCCCTTTTTCCTCCTGGAGTACTGGGGTGGGAGTTTGTTTGTGTGTGTGTGTGTGTGTGTGTGTGTGTGTGTGTGTGTGCCTTCCTGCTAGCCTATCTGAAGCCTTGGTCTTGCTCCCTTCGGCTACACCTCCTCTTCCTCGCCTTCGCACTCCTTGATCTCAATCTATGTCAATTTCCACCCAGGCCGACTCTGCATGGTTTGTTTCTCATGGCAGAGGATGTCAACTTGGGCAGAGAAAGGGCACTGGTTTCATGAAAAGCAGCCTTAGGGTGGGGTTAACCTGCTTTAGGGTGGGCATTAGCAAAATCGATAGGCAGGAGTGCTCAGGCAAGAATTGGATGGGTCCTGCCCGTGTCTTCTTCCATGGAGAGTTTCCTAAACTTCCCTGGACGCTGGAGGTCACCTTCAGGGTTCCTTTCACAAAGGTGGCATGCTCTGCACTGTGGAGATCCCAGATGACCTCCTGGCACACCAAGCGGGCTGAGGCCCCCCTACTCAACCCCATCCCCTGCCCAACCCTGGAGGCTGTGATCGCAGGCTGCACCAGGTGCCAGGGTTCAGGAGAGTGGCTGGGCAATGACCAAGTCGATAAGTCCCAGGGACCATGCCTGGGGGCACTCAATTCATTCTGGAGCTTTCTTCCTCAGCGGCCCAGCATAGACTCACCAGTGGACTGGTTGGAGTCCTGCCAAGGCTACCTTGGCCGAATGGAAGATGGCAGCAGCAATCTGGGGGACAGCACTGGATCACTGGCATCCAGGAGCGAAAGGACTGTTTGGAAAGCCAGGCAGCAGGAAGCCCTGCTGACAGCTTTCACCAAGAACCTTTCCCCAAGCTTCAGGTCCAGACAGGCCCTGGCCAGGGAAATGGGACTGCCTGAGTCCCACATCCACATGTGGTTTCAGAACTGCCGAAATCGCATGAGGGAGGCGGGCTAAGGGCTCAATGGCACCAAGCAGACCAGCATCCTCACAGCGACCCAAAGAGCCTGTTGCCAAGACACCAGGTACAAGTAGCCTCCCCTAGGAAGGACACACCAGGCTTTACACTCAACTCAGCTCCGCGCAGTTGACCGTCCTGCTCCAAGCTTTTGAGAAGGACCCATGCCCGAAATATTCTTCCAGGATGAAGCTTGCCCAAGAGACCAGTTTGCCTGAGAACGCAATCCACATCTGGTTCCAGAAACGAAGAGCGTGCCACCCTGGCCAGGCAGGGCAGAGTTCGAGTTCAAGACACACTGGTTTAGATGCCACCTCAGCAGCCTTAGCTGCTTTCAACTGTGTCCAATATAGAGGGTGAAGGACCACCGTTCTGCAGCAGGGAGGTTGAGCAGCATGCTCAAGACAGCCTTTTTTCATCAGCTGCTGCACTAGGTGTGGGCAACCAGACTTTGAGTCTGCCCTCCCCACCAGTCTATTTCCTGTACCCTCACCTGCAGCTACACAGCCCTCTGCACCATGCCACCAAGCCCACGGAGGTGACCTGGAACCCCACCCTGTCGCAAAACAGCTACACTCTGGACGATGTCTAGCTCACGCTTGACCACCTGCTGACCCAACTCTAGACTGACCAGCAGGCCCAGGACACTCTGGATCCCCATGTCCTCTGGAAGGACATTAATCCAACCCTTGAGCTTCTCTGGACCCACAAGAATACCGTACCCTTCTGCTGGATCTCTTCTACAATACAGCAAGGCTTCATTGAACCTCGTGCCCCATTCCTTTCATCACTTGACCTGTGTTCAAGATGGCTTCAACAAGCACCTACTACATATGTTCCCCAGTGAAAGGCCACAACTGAAAGCCTTGCAAGGGGATGGCAGCACCAAGCCAACAAAGACCTTCTGAGGCTGCATGCAACTCAGTAGAGGGAAGCTGTCTGTTACACACTCTGTCCACGAAGCTCTGCTCCACAGCACAGTGTAACCTCCCGAAATCTCTTGACTCTTCTTTCAAGACTCGGCTCTGAAGACCTGATACCACAGACCATCCCCTCAGGCAGTCCACCCTATCCACCGAAAACAACAACCGAAATACTTGTGTTTCATTTCCTTCCTATTTCTTTCTTTCTCCTTTACTGTCTACACATTTTTTTTTTTACTTTTTTGAGGCAGTGTCCTGGAAATCCTTAGGTACACCTGTCCCGCCCCCAAATCACAGGGATGCACCTGCTTCTGCCTCCCTAGGTCTGGGATGAAATAAATACAAGTGCACCTAGGGCAAGCATTCCACTCATGTTCTCCCCACAGGGACCCAGTAGCTCCTCTGATCTTCACAGTCTCTAGAACCCTGACAGCTGCCATTTGAGGGCCATTCTGGTAGCTTTTGGAAAACAAGCACTTAGGGATCCATCTCTCCCTCTCACCCCTCGGCCACCCCAGTCTCTCTCCACCCTCTCTCCCTCTCTCTGGCCCTCCTCTTTGTGGTGTGCCTCTGAGGCTGAGGATGGGCCTGTTTGCAGGGATCTCTCTGCAGGGTGCTTCTCCACTCCTCTTTACTGTGGAATTTTGCTCCAAGGAACGGTGCATTCATTCTCTGGGACTTTTCCTACTCCTCCAAAGTCAGCCAGCCTCAGAAAGCCACTGAAAGGATAGGGAATCCCGTCGACAGACAGAGGAGGTGCTTGTTTCTGTGGAGCTCCAATAGGAGGAGACGGACACATCACCAGGGTCCCTTCTCCACGGAGTCTATCTAAATGCCTACGTGTGGCAATCAACATGGCTTCCACCCAGACTACGAGGGCCTTAAGGAATCTCATCAGATTAGCACCCTGCTCGGAACCCAGGGCACCTTCACTATGAACAGCTAGCTTGGAGAAAACTGTGCTTATTAACTCTTAGGGATTTCTTTGGCTTCCCAAGTCCCTCCTGCTATCAAGTCACCACTTAAAGCACAAGAGCTCACGCTGCTTTCAGTGGGTTCTCCTAGCCTCCCGGAAGGCTCCTGGCTGGAGAAACGGAGACTGCCAGGCATGCCTTATCGGTCCCCTGCCAATTCTCCACTCACCTACTCACCTTGACTTGACATGAACCCCTAATTCCCCAGTCCTTGCAAAAGTTTCCCTTTTTCTTCCTGGAGTACTGGGGTGGGAGTGTGTGTGTGTGTGTGTGTGTGTGTGTGTGTGTGTGTGTGTGTGTGTGTTTGTGTGTGCCTTCCTGCTAGCCTATCTGAAGCCTTGGTCTGGCTCCCTTCTGCTCTACCTCCTCCTCCTCCTCCTCCTCTTCTTCTCACCTCCTCGTCCTCCTCCTCCTCGCCTTCGCACTCCTTCATCTCCATCTAAGTCAATTTTCACCCACGCAGACTCTGCATGGTTTGTTTCTCATGGCATAGCAGGTCAAGTTGGGCAGAGAAAGGCCAGTGGTTTCATGCAAAGCAGCCTTAGGGTGGGGTTAACCTGCTTTAGGGTGTGCTTTAGCAAAATCGATAGGCAGGAGTGCTCAGGCAAGAATTGGATGGGTCCTGCCCGTGTCTTCTTCCATGGAGAGTTTCTCAAAACTCCCTGACGCTGGAGGTCACCTTCAGGGTTTCTTTCACAAAGGTGGCATGCTCTGCACCTGTGTAGATCCCAGGTGACCTCCTGGCACACCAAGCGGGCTGAGGCCCCCCTACTCAACCCCATCCCCTCCCCAACCGTGGTGACTGCGATCCCAGGCTGCACCAGGTGCCAGGGATCAAGTTAGTGGGCTGGGCCGTGACCAAGTCGAGAAGTCCCAGGGACCATGCCTGGGGGCACACACTCCATGCTGGAGCTTTCTTCCTGAGCGGCCCTGCTTAGACTCACCAGTGGACTGGCAGGAGTCCTGCCAAGGCTACCTTGGCCGCAAGGAAGATGGCAGCAGCAATCTGGGGGACAGCACTGTGACCCTGGCATCCCGGCGCCAAAGGACTGTTTGGAAAGCCAGGCAGCAGGACGCCCTGCTGACAGCTTTTGCCAAGAACCTTAACCCAAGCTTCAGGGCCACACAGGCCCTGGTCAGGGAAATGGGGCTGCCTGAGTCCCACATCCGCTTGTGGTTTCAGAACCGCCGAAATCGCATGAGGGAGGTGCGCTGAGGCAATGAGGGTTCAGTGGCACCAAGCAGACCAGCATCCCCACAGCCACCCAAAGAGCCTCTTGCCAGGGCACCAGGTGCAAGAAACCGCCCCGAGGAGGGACACACCAGGCTCTGCACTCAACTCAGCCCGGCACAGTTGACCATCCTGCTCCAAGCGTTTGAGAAGGACCCATGCCCGAAATATGCTTCCAGGATGAAGCACAACCAAGAGACCGGTTTGCCTGAGAACGCAATCCACATCTGGTACCAGAACCGGAGAGGGTGCCACCCTGGCCGCGGCAGGGGCAGAGTTCGAGTTCAAGACTCACTGGTTTAGCTGCCACCTCGGCAGCCTTAGCCACTTTCACCTGTGTCCAATGTAGAGCCTGAAGGATCACCATTCTGCAGCAGGGAGGTTGAGCAGCATGCTCAAGACAGCCTTTTGTCACCAGCTGCTGCACTAGGCGTGGGCAACCAGACTTTGAGTCTGCCCTCCCCACCAGCCTCCTTCCCTGTATCCTCGCCTGCAGCTGCACAGCCCTCTGGACCATGCCCCCAAGCCCACGGCGGCGACCCGGAACCCCACCCGGTCGCCAATAACAACTATACTGTGGACGATGTCGAGCTCACGCTCGACCAACTGCTGTTACAACTCCAGGCTGACCAGCAGGCCCAGGACACTCTGGATCCCCATGTCCTCTGGAGGACATTAATCCAACGCTTGAGCTTCCTCTGGACCCACAAGAATACAGGACCATCTGGCTGGATCTCTTCTAAAATACAGCAAGGCTTCATTGAACCTCGTGCCCCATTCCTTTCATCACTTGACCTGTGTTCAAGCTGGCTTCACCAAGCACCTACTACCTATGTTCCCCAGTGAAGGCCACAGCTGAGAGCCTGGCCAAGGGATCGGGCAACACACAAGCCAACAAACACCTTCTGAGGCCTGCATGCAACTCAGTAGAGGGGAAGTCTGTCTGTTACACAGTCAGCACCATGTCAGAGCTTCGGAAACCACACACTCTTCCAGAAGCTCTGCTCCACAGCACAGTGTAACTTCCCGAAATATCTGGACTCTTCAAGACTCAGCTCTGAAGACCTGATACTACAGACCATCCCCTCACACAGTCTATCCTATCCACCAAAAACAAACAACCGATATTTGTGTTTCATGTTCCTTCCCTGTTTCTCTTCTTTCTCCCTCTTACCCATGTCCTACCAACATTTTTTTTTTTCTTTTTTTTGACGCAGTGTCCATGCAATCCTTAGGTACACCCGTCCAACCCCCATATGGCAGGCATGCACCTTCTTCTGCCTCCCTAAATCTTGGATGAAATGAAAGTGCACCTAGGGCAAGCATTCCGCCTATGTTCTCCACACATGGACCCAGTAGCTCCTGTGATCTCCACAGTCTCTAGAACCCTGATAGCTGCCATTTGGAGGCCATTCTTGTAGCTTTTGGAAAACAACCACTTAGGGATCCGTCTCTCCCTCTCACCTCTTGGCCACCCCAGTCTCTCTCCACACTAACTCCCTCCTCTCTCTAGCCCTCCACTTTTTATGTGTCTCTGAGACTGAGTATGTGCCTGTTTGCAGGGGTCTCTCTGTGTGCTTCTCGACTCCTCTTTACTGTGGAATTTTGCTCCAAGGATAGGTTCATTCTCTGGGAGTTTTCCTACTCCTCCAAAGTCAGCCAGACTAAGAAAGCCACTGAAAGGATAGGGAATCCCTTCGACACTGGGAGCTGGTGCTCATTTCTGTGGACTCTCATATGATTTTTTTTTTTTTTTTTTTTTTTTTTTTTTCTGTGGAGCTCAAGAGAGGAGGTGGACACATCACCAGGGACCCTTCTCCATGGAGACTATGTAAATCCCTACATGTTGAAATCAAAACTGCTTCCACATGGCTTTGAGGGCTTGTAAAGCAATCTCATTGGATTAGCACCCTGTTTTTGAACTCCCTTGACACCTTCACTATGAACATGAATTATTAGGTCTTAGGACTTTCTTTGGCTTCCCGAGTCCCTCATGCCATTCACTACCCACCACTTAAAGCACAAGAGCTCACACTGCTTTCAGTGGGTTCTCCTATCCTCCCGAAAGGCTCCAACCTGCAGAAATGCAGACTGCCACGCAAACCTTAGGTTCCTCCTGCCATTTCTGGAGATAGTTGTATTTATAGCTTTTCTTGTTACTAAATTCAGAGAGGAAACTCTCAAAGAGGTGTAAATTGTATTAGATTGAGAGACATAAAAGCTTAATTTGTTTATCTAAGAAAATGTTTGATGTCTAAGAAATAATTTTGGGTTGGTAATACAAGATAGATCGAATGTGAGTTAGGTACAAAATTTAGCCTCACTAAGGTAGGGTAGATAGATAAAGTGAGTATTTCTCTGAATTTGCCAAATACAAATTGACTGGACAATGTGAATGTAATTCGTACTTCATAATTGTTCATATTTTATATAGTTTTGCTATGTTAGTGTTAAAAACTTCACCCTTTTTTAGACAAATAAATGTAGAAATGTGTGATGTTTTTTGTTCACATTCTGACAATAAAGCTTGCTTTGAAGCAGAGAGCAGAGCTAGCTACTAGCTGACAAACATTGATCACAGAAGTTTGGGGGGAAGGAGAGAGAGACAAAAAGTAGTAGTGTAGGGCTGAGAGTGGGTCTTGGCCATTTATGGATGATGGAATGAAAGACAGAGGAGGTCATTGGTTGCTTTCCTGCCACTTCTCTGATCATTCATGTTCTTACCCTGATATCTGACTCCCAAGTTTTAATTAAAAAAGAATAGTTAGTTACACCCATCACAAAGATATTAGAGGAATTCATTCATGGGTTGGTATTATATGTAAAAGCTTATTTTGAAGATTTAAAATAAGTAAGTTCAAAATCCAAATCTGGTGATATATACTGACCTACTGGGAGATTATTACTAATTGCATATGGATAATATCTAATACATGTGAATTATGAAAAATGAGTTACCAATTTTTATAAAAATATACACTAAAATTCACTTATCTAAATAATCCCTTGGCACACATTATATTTATTCTTATATGGGAAAACTATGCATATTATAACTTGCCTGGTATTACATATTTGTCACACTATTTTAAGTACTTCAGGGGCTAAAAGTAAATACAATTCTTTTTATATTTTTTCATCATGAATTAATTACAACTGTGCATAATATTATATTATGCACAAGATTTTTATATATATGAGCAAGATTTTTCTGACAAGTTAACCACAGAAAATGGGATGGACTACTGCTAAATCCCAAGTGGAAACATGGTACAAAACAAACTCAGGAAAAGAAATTTACTGCTAAATGATTTGTTTGCTGAGTGTGAGTTTAGACTCATCCCTAGCAACTGAGCATACAAAACTGAGTTCAGTGAGTTCTTCAGAGATCCTTCTAAACAAAAAGCACAAGAAAGTAAGTGAGGGGAAAGTCATCTTTAAAATGTTTAGGAAGTTTGTCTATTTAAATAGAAAGTGGTCATTTTTTATATGCTATTGGTCCTGGATTTAAAAACACTTTTCAGTGGCCACTTTTTGCCATCACTTGCCCCAATCTCTGTACTCCTCAATGACCATTCAAATGCAGTTACAGACCAAGGAGGGTCATGAAACATAAGCACAAGGATAGCAGATCTTTGAAAATTGCCTGTCCTGACAATTGTAATCACACGCCAAATGATTGTTCATATAACTATTAACAAAAAGTAAACAAAGCTAGAACAAAAAAAAAGACACAAAGGCAGAGTGCCCTCATCCTATGCTCATGGATAAACACCGAACATAGTAATTTAAAAATGGCAGCTTTCATTCTTCAGGATGGAAAGCAACAATGGAAAGGATTCATCACATCCCTTCATTCAAAAACAGCTAAGGAAGTCATGAAGAACATTTAAAATGACAAATGCTCAAGGTACAAATCAGGTAACAGAGTATATTGCATCAGGAATGCTGTTCTCATGGGGTTTAAACAATACAGTGTAAGTAACTCAATTACGCTGCCTAATTGATTCTGGCTTACTCAAAGTACCACACATTTTAAAACCTGCACAAGTGCTCAGTCAATGGCAGAGACTTCTGGAAAAGCAGACCCCCTTGCACTTATGCCTTTATTCCCCTCTATATTTTCTAGATGTCTTTGTTCTAGAGGATACCACTCCAGGTTCCCTCTTCTGTTTTCTTCAATGCATCTATCATGTCTTTAAATATTCTTCCCAGAAAAATGCAGATTCATGAAAGTATGGGCTCTAAAAATCTGGATAGCATCTAACATTCTGCTTTAGGCAAATACACTAAAGAGAGGGTCAGAAAAACAACCCCCCAAGCCTGGACATGTTACTACTTCCTATGAATATGCCATCACACATTCCACTCCAGAAAGAATAAATTGACTTGGAAAAGATTCACAGGAAAGGGAGCAGCTATTCCAGCTCGCAGACATATTTCATTCAGTTCCTTCCAGTCTTTGGTAATGAACATTCTCTAGCCTACTGATTCCATTCCTGTTTTCTGTATAGACTCCACTGTGGCTCAAGGAAATTTCAAGAAAACTTGAATATTTGCCAGTTCTGACACTTAACACAAAAAAGTAACATGTTTTACAACTTATTGAAACTGTATTTTAACATCCAGTCCTAGATAATTACAATACCCTGTGTCGTTCATAAATAACTGTACTATCTTTATTAAAATTGCTATAACATCAAAACCCAAGTCCCACTGGACCCCATGTTGTTCCTTTTGAAATTGCTCTTCCTCTGTTAACTCCATTCTGGTCCTCCACTCCTCTGCTCATGTTTTAATGTCAGCCTTCCCTTCTTCCACAAGCAACATGGCTCACTTCCTTTCTATCTTATTAAATCACCCACCTACACACTGGTCAGCAACCAAGATAACTGGTCTTCTATTGAAGGAGCACATTTAAGGAACTATCTTGAGCCATTGACACCTCTACCTTCAGAGAGTACTTTCAGCTTCATCATAACAACCGTTTCCCTATGATCTTGAGCCAAACTTGTTGTGCTACAGGGCATTTTGATTATTTTCCAGGATTCCTCAAAATCTCAAAGTCTTTGATTTGGAGATTATCTACAGAAAAGAATAATACTGGTATAACAAAAATTATAAATTACATAAAAAGAAACATGAAGAAAGTAAACTGTAAAGCAAATATTTCAATAAGCATACTGCCATAGGGAAGCAAATTAAATCATTTAATGAAATCATAGGGAAATCAATTAATGAAAAAGTTCCTGTACTCAGGTAGGAAGTAGTTGGAAGAGAAAACAAATCTGAGAATAAATAAATTAGTAAAATTATTTAAACAGGTGCTAAACATGTTAACTATAACATGGTTTATGTAAAATACTTCCTCTCCAAGACTTTAATCTTGCTCTTTTGAAAAGTGTGATACTGTGTACATAGTTAAGTGAAGTTTACTCTCCATCTTCTGATGGTAGTACATGGTAGTGATGTATTGACTAACAGCAACTATGAAAAACCTTAACACAAACTATTGAACTACAGCTAGAAATCTCAGAAAAACACTATGCCAGGGATGACATGTGAGGAAAATTTGCTTTCCACATGGGACACATTACTGTAGTTGGAGAAGCAAGGGGATGCACAGGCTGACATTTTAGTCATGAGCTGGCTACTTGTTAACTATGGGATCATGGAATTAATCCAGCTCTCTGGATGACAATTGCTATATTGGTAAGACATTAAGTTACAATGAATTAAACATTAAAAATGACACCCAAAGATTTTTTTGAGTTGCCTTAATCACTTTTGCTTGTGTGCATAGATGTTGAAGGTCTTCCCATGGCTTTAGTAGGTGGAGTTTCTCTGTGCTTTGGAAGTCGCTTCCCAATTGACAGACAATATATTAACTATATTTGCTTGGCTGGTAGTTCAGGGCTTGTTACTAGCTAACTGTTACATTTAAATTAACTCATAATCCTTTTCTAACCTTTGCCACGGGTTGGTACCTCTTTTCAGCAAGACATGTTTTTCTCCTGCTCCCTCTGCATCTCTCCTGTGACTCCACTATCTCCACCCTTTCTCTTCCCACCATTTTCTCTGTGTCCAGCTGTCTTTCCCAATCTCTTCTTAGCCAGCCATCAGCCAATCAACTTTTTATTAACAATGAGAGTGATAAATATTAATAGTGTATGAAGATTATTCCACAGCAGCTTTACTCTTTCAAAGTACTTCCCCATAACCCTCCTTCATGACAACCTCAAATTTGGCTCAGAGATTGTTGGTCCTGCTAGCAGCTAATCAAAACATCTTCAGTTATAATGGGACTGAGTCTATGGTCTTTTCCCAGGGGTCACAAACTTTATAACATTACCTTAAATAACACAATTAACTTATCATCAGGAACATTTATCTGGCAGTTATTAAATACATAAAAATTAACAAGACCAAGATGACCATAAAAAAGGTAAAAATCAGGGGGATTCTGTAGGAAGGAGAAGCATTTTTTGATCAAAGTTTCTTCTAAAAATTATATTTATTTGCTCTTATTATTCACTTGTCAACAAAAGGTGTTATGAAGATTGTTGGCTGACCAAGGCAACACTGAAACCCTTCAGAAATCTATAAGATAATGACTGAATAAGCTTAAGACAAATTGGAGAAGTGTGAAAGACATTCTTAAGGACATCAGTTAGAAATGTACCAGGAGTAAAAGATGAAAAGGAGGAAAAAGAGAAAGGGCATCAGTCTTTGAAGTTCAGTTTTTGGCATGGTTCTTCCTTAAAGCATATGCGGTACTCGAGGCAAGTCCCTGACTAAGAGCATTGGCTGCTCTTCCAGAGGACACAGCTTCAATTCCAAGCAGCCACATTGTAGCTCACAACCATCTGTAACTCCAGGTTCAGGGGATCTGACATTCACTGCTGACCTCCTCAAGTCCCACCATGTGATGCACAGACATAATTGCAGAATAAACTGATACAAATCAAATCATTTTCATAAACTTGGGTATATACTGCTACAAAACTATTGAATTATATTTTAGGTGGGAAGTGAATATATTACAATGAGCATTCCTTGTATTCTGCACTTTTGAGATTGCAATAAACATGTTAAACATAATTTTATTGCATATTGAAATGAATCTCCTTTAATTACTGTGTAGTCAATAAAATACTCTGCAGGGCAATTATGGTGTGGGAAAAAGCAGCTGGACACTATCGGATCACAGGTGCCAAGGACCCTGTAGCATAAAAGGCATACCTGGGCTCTCTTCGCACCTGTTGTCCTCAAAGGAGCCATTAAATATAGACTTCTACCATCATCCAAGTTCCTCATGGCCCCTCATCCTTGGCTTACAAGCCCCTTACAGTTGTTTATTATCCTTGTGATTTATGTGAAACTTCTTATAGTGGAATTGAAATACTTGTTTTGTATTTCCCTTGCATGCCAAAACATGGAACTTATTTTTGGCATTATACAAGATGGCATTATCTACTTTGCTAAGTTCCAGCTCCCAGGACTCAGGTGTTCACAAAACCCTAAGGGAGTTTTCTGCCACTTCACATAGAAGAGCTTCCTCAGGGTGGAGAACATGACTGTGCCCACCCTTTGACAGCTCAATTCTGTGTACCTTTAACTTAATTTAATTCCCTTTTAATGGGGAATGAGTGTGCTTATGATATCATTTATTAGATGTACAAAAGGTTTACATGAAGATTCTATTTTCTTCCTGTCAAGTAACAAATAGCCATTGTAATAGTTTAATGGCAGAATGTAACCTTGGCAGGTTGGTCCCAAGGAGCACCAGAAAGTCACACCGTGAAACAGAGCTCACATGTGAGGTTTATAAGAGGGTGTTCACAGGTGGATGCTGAGCAAGAGTAGAAGGAAGAGAGAGAGGGGTGAGTAAGGCATGTTTTTTACAAGGGGATATGGTGCATGTGCTTAGGGAGGGTGCTCTACTCAGTGGCTACAGTAGTCACAATGTTACAACTTGGTTGCTGCTGCTGCTGCTGCTGTGTCCTGCTACATTCCCAAGGGCAGGCCTATGGAAAGACCTGAATGGTAACATTCCTCCCTTTGGTTTATTTTAAGTGATGAGAGAAAATAGGAAAGGGTGGTGAGGCAGGGATGGGTGCATCATGTTCTTTTACACATCTTCCTGTTGTCTGGGGGTATAGATATCTCTGGGGTGTTTGCTGGTTCTCATCTGGGCAAATTTGGGGGTGATGCACCTTCAGCTCCTGGTG
>NW_023504889.1:0-20613 GCF_004664715.2 Peromyscus leucopus | reverse complement strand
ATGTTCTGGGAAAAAGACTTTCAATCAAATGGATTTAAGAGCAACTTGGTGTAGCTATCCTAATATCTAATAAAATAGGACTTCAAACTAAAATCCATGAAAGAGATTGGGGAAGGAAACTACATTTTATCACAGGGAAAATCTGACAAAGATAAGTCTTCAATTCGAATATATATGCCTGAAATACAAGGGCACTGACGTTTGTAAAAGAACATTACTTAAAGCTTAAACGAACATCAAACCCATACACTAAGTAGTGGGAGACTTCAACAACCCCTCTCTCACAAATGGACAGGTTCTGTCAGACAGAAAACTTACAGAGGAAAAATAAGGGAAGCTAACAAGACATTTATGACTCCAAAGAGCTTTAATAGATATCTTAAGAATATTCCACAACTAACAACAAAAGAATATACCTTCTTTTCAGATCCATGGACCTTCTCCAAAATTGACAAATGCGTTAGGTCACCAAAGCAAATCGCAACAGATACAAAAAAAATTGAAATAACCTCCTATGTTTTATCAGATAACCATGGCTTAAAGGTTTAGATTTCAACAACAAAAAAGTAAAGAAAAGCCGTATTAATCTCATGGAAACGAATAATGCCCACCTGAAACCACCAATGGGTCAAAAAAATAAAGAAAGAAATTAAAGATTTCCTAGAATTCAATGAAAACTAATGGTACAACATACCCAAAACTTATGGGACACCATGAAAGCAGTGGTTAGAGGAAAATTCATAGCTCTAAATTGCCCACATAAAAGAATCTTAGAAGGGCTGGAGAAATGGCTCAAGGTTAAAAGCAACTGGGCTGCTATTTCAGAGGTGTCCTGAGTTTTCAGTTCCCAGCACCACATGACGTGGTTTCACAACCAATCTGTAATAAATCTGGTGCCCTCTTCTGGCCTGCAGTCATTGCATGCTGCCATACATAATAAATAAATCTTAAAAAAAAAAAGAAAGTTGGAGAAATCTCACACTAGTGACTTAAACAGACTTTAACACAACTGAAAGCTCCTAGAACAAGAGACAAGTCAACCCAGGAGGAATAGATGCTGGAAAATTAATCAAATTGAAGGCTGAAATCAAAAAATAAAACAGAAAACAATACAAAGAATCAATGAAACAAGAGTTGGTTCTTATGAAGAAAATCAACAAGATAGATAAGCCCTTACTCCCAAATTAACCAAAAAGCAGAGAGGAAGCATCCAAAATTAACAAAATCAGAAAGGAAAAGGGGACACAACAAACAATGAGGCAATCCAGAGAATCATCAAGTAATACTTGAAAAAACCTGCACTCACAAAATTGAAATCTGAAAGAAATGGAATGATTTCTGGACTAGTATCCATACCAAAGTTAAATCAAGACCAGATAAACTATTAAATAGAACAATAACCCCCTAAGGAAATAGAAAATGTATTTGGTGAAATTATTTGCCACTCCATGTAGTTAAAAGGATATTTTTATTTAATGGCGTAACTCACAAATTAAATGATAGGTAGTCGGAGGTGTCTGGGAAAGCGTGTATCACAGTTCCAGCGGTGTTCTCTGGAGCTCTGCTCGGTCCACCTCAATGCTCAGGTGCCGGCACAGAGAGAGCGCACAGAGAAGAGCGCTGGACCATCCAGCTCTCAGGTCTCCAGGTGCCTCCCCTGGTCCCTGCCTCGTAGGTTGACAGTTGCCAGAGTCTCAATCGGGGTTGGAACTTCCAGATCCAACTGGAATGGCTACGCACTACAAGAAATGGTCATTAAAAGTCTCCCAACCAAAAAAAAGCCCAGGACCAGATGGTTTCAGTGCAGAATTCTACCACATTTTCAAAGAAAACCTAATACCAATACTCTTCAAATTGTTCCACACCATAGAAACAGAAGGAACATTACCAAATTCCTTTTATGAGGCTACCGTTATCCTGATACCCAAACTACACAAAGATGTTTGAGAGAATATAGACCAATCTCCCTCATGAACAATGATGCAAAAATACTCAATAAAATACTGGCTAACTGAATCCAGGAACACATCAAAAAAATTATCCACCATGATCAAGTGGGCTTCATCCCAGGGATGCAAGGATGGTTCAACATATGAAAATCTGTCAATATAATACACCAGGTAATAAACAAACTGAAGGAAAAAAAATACATATGATCATCTCATTGAATGCTGAAAAAGCCTTTAACAAAATCCAACACCCCTTCATGATAAAGGTTCTAGAGAGACCAGGAATACAAGGAACATACCTAAACATAATAAAGGCAATTTGCAGCAATCCACAGCCAACATCAAATTAAATGGAGAGAAACACAAAACGATTCCACTAAAATCAGGAACAAGACAAGGCTGTCCATTCTCCCCATACTTATTCAGCATAGTACTTGAAGTTCTAGGCAGAGCAATAAGACAACAAAAGGAGATCAAGGGGACACAATTTGGAAAGGAAGAAGTCAAACTTTCATTATTTGCAGACAATATGATAGTATACATAAGTGACCCCAAAAATTCTACCTCGGAACTCCTAGAGCTGATAAACTCCTTCAGTAAGGTGGCAGGATACAAGATTAACTCAAAAAGATCAGTAGCCCTTCTATATTCAAACGAAAAAGGGGCTGAGAAAGAAATCAGAGAAACATCACCCTTTACAATAGCCACAAATAATATAAAATATCTTGGGGTAACTCTAACTAAGCAAGTGAAAGACCTGTACGATAAGAACTTTAAGTCTCTGAAGAAAAAAATTGAAGAAGATACCAGAAAATGGAAAGATCTCCCATGCTCATAGATAGGCAGGATTAACATAGTAAAAATGGCAATCTTACCGGAAGCAATATACAGATTCAATGCAATCCCCATCAAAATCCCAACACAATTCTTCACAGACTTGGAAAGAACAATACTTAACTTGTATATGGATAAACAAAAAACCTAGGATAGCTAAAAGAATCCTGTATAATAAAGCAACCTCTAATCATGATTAAGTAATAAAAACAGCTTGGTACGGGCATAAAAACCAACATGTGGACCAATGGAATTGAATTGAAGACCCTGACATTAATCCACAAACCTATGAACATATGATTTTCAACAAAAATGCCAAAACTGTACCATGGGGAAAAAGCATCTTCAACAAATGGTGCTGGCATAACTGGATGTCAACATGCAGAAGATTGCAAATAGATCCATATCTGTTGCCATACACAAAACTCAAGTCCAAGTGGATCAAAGACCTCAACATAAATCCAGTTACACTGAACTTGATATAAGATAAAGTAGGAAGTAATCTGAAATAATTGAAACAGGAGACCACCCCTAAATATAACACCAGTAGCACAGACACTGAGAGAAATAATTAATAAATGGGACCTCCTGAAACTGAGAAGCTTTTGTAGAGCAAAGGACATAGTCAATAAGAGCAAATGACAGCCTACAGAATGGGAAAAGATCTTCACCAACCCCACATCTGACATAGCGCTGATCTCCAAAATATATAAAGAACTCAAAAAGCTGGACTTCAAAATACAAAACAATCCAATTTAAAAATGGGCTACAGAGCCTAACAGAGAATTCTCAACAGAAGCATCTCAATGGCTGAAATGCGTTTAAGTAATTGCTCAACATCCTTACTCATGAGGGAAATGCAAATCAAAACAACTCTGAGATACCACCTTACACCTGTCAGAATGGCTAAGATCAAAAACCCTGAAGACAGTTTATGTTGGAGAGGATGTGGAGCAAGGGGAACACTCCTCTACTGTTGGTGGGAATGCAAACTTATACAACCACTCTGGAAATCAGTATGGCAGTTTCTCAGAAAATTAGGAATAAGTCTTCCTCAGGACCCAGCCCTACCACTCTTGAGTATATACCCTAGGAATGCTCAATCTTACCACAAGGACACATACTCAACTATGTTCATATCAGCATTATTTATAATAGTCAGAACCTGGAAACAACCTAGATGCCCCTCAACTGAAGAATGGATAAAGAAAATGTGGCACATATACACAATGGAGTACTACTCAGCATTAAAAAACAATGAAATTTGCAGACAAATTGATGGATCTAGTAAATACCATCTTGAGTGAGGTAATTCAGACTCAGAAGGACAAACATAGTATGTATTCACTCATAAGTGGATACTAAATGGGATGGAAGGGATGGTCAGACTGCAACTGACAACTCCAGAGAAGCTAGCTAACAGGAAAAGACCCCAGAAGGGACACATGGATGACCCTGTAAAGAGAAGTGGATGAGATCTACATGAGTGGAATGGGTGTGGGGGGTGGCAGAGGGCAGGGAATGATTGGTGAGAACATAGGGAAATGGACCGGTTGAGCTAGAACAGGGAGGAAGATACCATGATAGATGAGGACATCATCGGGATAGGAAGAGGCAGAGTGCTGGGGAGTCTCTCAGGAATCCATAAAGTTGACCCCACCTTGGTCTGCTGGCAGTGGTCCAGAGGGTGCCTGGACTGGTCTACTCTAGTGACCAGCCTAGCAAATAACCTAGCTGTAGCAGGAATCTTAAAGGTTCTTACTAATAAAATCAAACCTGAGCCAGATATTGGGGTGAACACTGGAAGACCAGAGAGACAGAACAAGCCACAGCTATCTCGCCTTGCCAATTCCTCAGCTGGTCCTGTTTCCTCAGGTTGGAAGCCTCTGAGTCCTCATCCAGGATGAATCTCAGCTGAACTGTGTTGCTCCAAAGCCTGAAAGCTTAACCAGCCAAAATGCTTAACCAGGCCAAAATGCTTAACCAGCCAAATGCTTAACCAGCCAAATGCTTCTAGTTTCTGGTCCTCCTGCCTTATATACTTTTCTGCTTTCTACCATCACTCCCTAGGATTAAAGGCTTGCATCCGGGATTAAAGGCGTGAGTCACCATGCCTGGCTGTTTCCAATGTGGCCTTGAACTCACAGAGATCCCAGATGGATTGCTGCCTCTGGAATGCTAGGATTAAAGGTGTGTGCTATCACTGCCGAACTAGTGGCTGTTCTGTCTCTGACTCCAGACAAGTTTATTTAGATACACAATATTTTGGGGAACACAATACCACCACACCTAGATGTCATCATAGAGTCTTTGTCCAGTGACTAATGGAGGCAAATACAGAGATCCACAGCCAGGAACCAGGCTGAGCTCCGGAAATCCAATTGATGAGAGAGAGGAGAAATATTGCAGGTAAGGCATGTTGAGAACATGATGGGAGGATATGCAGAGATGACCAGCCACACTAGTGGAAGCCCATGAACTGTGGACTGGATCCTGTGGAGCCCCCATGGGATTGGACTAGGCCCTCTGGATACGAAAGCCAGTTGTTTGGCTCAGACTGTTTGTGGGGCACCCAGGCGGGGGGATCGGGATCTTTCCCTGGTCTATGGGCAGGCTTTTGGAACCTGGTGCCTGTGGTGTGACACCTTGCACAGCCTTGGTGCAGTGGGAAGGGGCTTGGACCTTCCTTGGCTCAAGGGGCTGGGCTCTGCTGAATCCCCATGGAAGACCTCCATTTGGGGATGTTAGGATGTGGGTGGCTTGGGAAGGAAGACTCAGGGATAGAAGGAGGGAGGAGGGGGGACCTTTGGTTAGCATGTGGAGTGAGTAGAAAATTTCTTAATAAAGAAAAATGAAAGAAAGGAAAAAAAAGAATTTTAATAGCATCATTAAGGTTGATATGTTTATAGCCATGTCATTTCTCCTTTTGTTGTTTTAACTTGTAAAACTTTTTAAAATAATGTATATGACTTCAAATATTTTTATATGTTATTTATTTAATTTTCATACAATACATTTTGATCATGATTTTCCCCTCTTCCAACTCTTCCCAGAGCCTTCCCACCTCCCTACCTACTCAGCTTTATGTTCTTTTTCTCTCCTCCAAAAAATAAAAATAAAAACAAAACAAAACAACAAAAAAACAAATAAAGAAATGCCAAAACAAAACAGAAACAACAAACAAACAACAACACTGCAGACTTTGTTTTATATTGGTCAGCTATTCATTTTTAACCATTTAGTTTCCTTCATTTTTCATCTCATTTTTATTACTTCCTTAAGAATTTCTTACCATTGATTTTGATCATTCTCATTCCTATTCTAAAGCCTCTCAGATCCAACTCCCTTACTTACTCACCCTGCTTTGTACCTTTTTTTTGTAACCTGTCAAGGATAGTTGGCACAGCCTACATACCCTTGGATGTGTAGCCTTCCATTGGCCTGTAGTTGAATTCCCAGAAGCTATACTCTAAGAAAATCTCTCTTCCCCAGCAGGTATCAATTGAGAATAGCTCTTGGCCAAGGTTGAGACTTCATGTCCACCTCCCTTCTTCATTCTGAGATTTTGTCTGGCTTGAGTTTACACAGGTCTGTGTACACTGCTGTGTATGCACCCAGCTTACTATCTCCAGAAAACATCATTTCCTGGTAACCATTCAGAATCTTTGGCTCTCATAATCTTTCTATCCCATCTTCCCCACTGTTCTTTGAGCCTTGGAATGATTCAACTCCTGCTTTTACTGTGTGATGGGCAGTATGGACCTCTGTTTACATTCTTGGTGACTACAGTCTTGGAACTGTCTGGGGTGTCATTAATTTGCCTTGTAATACCTACAGGCTACTTAAGACCAAAACCCCTGGAATTTCAGGACTGGCAAACACCCAACCACATGACTGCCAAGTCATTTCACTTGGGAATGTCCCCTTTCCTGAACCCTGAACTTGCTCTTGCCTTCACCTTGACTGAATTGCTGTATTTTCTGTTTTTTTGTTTTTGTTTTTGTTTTGCTTTTGTTTTGGTTGCCACGTTTTGTAAAAATATAAGATAAAATAAAAATAAACAAATCTCGTCTCTGGTGAAAGGCATTTTTCTGTTTTCCTAGGTTGTGGCCTGTATGTCCTCTGGTTTAAGGTCTCTGTCTATTTTGATCTTGTCTGTTGTCTTATTTACTTCAGAACTCTGTTACAATGGACGGCTTCCATTCCTGCAACACTTCCATAGGGAAGGTTCTGGCAAATCAAACCGGTAATGTTTATCACTAGATGACAATGCAGCTGTTAACTGTGACTTCTAGTTCTTCGGAGGAGCAAACAACTTTGCTGTCTGTAACTGCAATTACAGAGCTAACATCTAGGGGATTTCTGTGTGTATTCTCTCTTTAATAACTTAGTTCATTTTTGTTTATATCACTATGTTTCATGTTATTACTAATAATATACAGAAGCAGGGCATGGTGGCACATTCCTTTAATCTCAGCACTCAGGAGGGAGGCAGAGGCAGGCAATTTCTGTGAGTTCCAGGCAGCTTGGTCTATAAATAAAGATCCAGAGCAGCCAGATTTGTTACACAGAGAAACCCTATATCAAAAAACCAATATATATTGAGAGAGAGAGAGACAGAGAGAGAGAGAGAGAGAGAGAGAGAGAGAGAGAGAGAGAGAGAGAGAGAGAAATATTTTAAAAGACAGGTATTTTTGGAAAAATATTTCAACTAGTAAAAATTTTATATTGAAATTTGTTTCATTCTAAGTTTAAAAAAAGATAAAGGAGCTAAAGAAACAACTTAACAGTTAGGAACACTTGATGCTCTTCTGAGGACCTGAGTTGCACTACCAACACTCACTACCCACTTTTGGCTGCTCAGAACTGCTTATATTTCAAAACCCAAGAGGTTTGATACCTCTTCTGGCCTTTGCTGCCATAAACATACATGGCATACAGTCACTAAGTGGAGCAAACAGACATTGGAAAATAAAGTTAAAGAAGCGATCAGAAAGACAAGGAAAGATTTTCCATGCTCATGGATTGATAGCATTAATATTGTAAAAATGGTCACTCTATGAAAAACAAATCTAGAGATTCAATGAAGTCTCCATCAAGTTTCTGATAAAATCCTTTCACAGAATTTGAAAAGTAATCTTAAGTTTCATATGAAAACACAAAACACCCACAATAGCCCAGATTATCCTGGATTAAAAAAGAAGAAACTTTTGGAGGTATAGCCATTTCAGATTTAAAGTTATGCTACAGAGCTACAGCAACAAAAACTGTATGGCACTGGCAGATAAAAAGTCACACTGATAAATAGAATAGAATTGAAAGCACACATATAAGCCCACACAAACATAGTCATCTGAATTTTGTCACAGAGGCCAACAATACACATAGGCGAAAAGACAGCATATTAAAGAAATTGTTCTGGTCAAACTGGATAACTACTTATAGAATAATTAAACTAGATCTTTGTCTCTCATATAAAACTCAACTGCAAATGGATCAATGGATCAGGGACCTCAACATGAGAACTGGTACTCTAAGTCTGATAGAAAGTAGGGAATATGCTCAGATTCATTGGCACCGTAAAGGACTTTTTGAATAGGATTCTTATTATAAAGGCTTTAAGACAAATAATTAATAAATGGGGTCTCATAAAACTCAAATGTTGCTGTACTGTAAATGACACTATCATTTGAGGTGAATGGGTAATGTATCTTTACCAACTGTACATTTGAAAAAAGTTTAGTCTCTAGAACATATACAAAGAACTCAAAAATCTGAACAATTGACACTGTTAATTTGGCAAAGCACCTGAGACTAGACAGGTTATGGGCCCTATGGGAAAACCTACTATTATTATTCTGATGAATAAATATGAAAATAGAATGACTTCTAATGACATTTGAGCAGTATATCATGCACACCTCATCAGAGAAACTTCTTGCAGTAGATGGAGATTAAAACAGAAATGTACAACTGGACAATATGCAGATGGTGAGAGGCTTCTGAACACTCAGCCCTAAATGACATGTCTTTATCAAACTCCTCACCTTAGGGATCTATAGGAGGAGGTAGAAAGATCATAAGATTCGGTAAGCCCTAAGGAAACTGTCTTCCAGACACAACAGCCGATGATTCATGTAAACCCACAAAGACTGTGACAACACAGAAGAGAACTGAACAAGTTCAAGCCAGATAAAATTCCAACATGGAGAAGGGGACGTGGGGAGAAGCACAAAGTCCCAACTCTAACCAGGAAGCTATTTACAATTGACACCTGCTTGAAGAGGGTAAATCAGTTTCTGGGTAAGGATTGACACTGGGTATGGTGAACCACACTCCAGGGCAGGTCTCAGAATTCCTTCAGTGGTCTAAATTTCTATACTTTGACTCCTAGGAGTTAGAAGTCTTTTTAATGATTCTAACTATGAGACACTCAGATGGTTCTAATTAAGTGCCATCCTTTCTTCCCATCACCTGGGCAACTAAAGATCATGAAAAGTGGAGAGGCTACAGAGCAGGGAGCACTGGGCTAGGTGAGTCTTCTTTTTAACCTAGCCGCAAGGGAACTCTATGCCTTCACTCTGGTTCCTTAGCAGAGAGGCCCACTCCATGAAGACCCAAAGGAGTGGTACCTATAAACAGAGGAACCTCCTAATGACAACACAGTGAACCCACACTTACACAGGAAGAAGCAGAGTCGGGGTGGAGAGTAGAGAGAGGAGTTCAAGGACCTCAGAGTGACACCTGGGGACTTTACCTGGGTTCTCATTGAGTATGGAAGAGGCTGTTCAAAAAAATAAAGCAACATCTGTTTATCCAGTCTCTAGGCAATGCGGCCACAGAGATGGGCTATGGCCCTGCTGAATTGGTCACGCTGCTCTGAGAGAGAATATAGCTAAGAGTCCACATGAACCAGGTTCCAAGAGATCCAGGTCTGATAGTCTCCCAAAGCCAGTGTGTGTATGGGAACTGGAATGCTTTACTAAGTACATTGTAAAGGAAGCAGAACCTAATCAGCTCAAATAACCACACACGAAGTGGCCTAGTTCATGTCCTCTGTTCACACAGGAGCCACTTGGCTCACTCCATCTCACCAGGTAGGATGTCCTAATCCTAGAAATTCAGGAACCCAGTGTGTCCCACATGATCAGGTAACTGAAAACTGGAAGCAGAAAACAAATTACACAGCACTACCAGCAAGGCTCAAGTCTCTTCTGTTTCTACGCTCTCTTGGAGGCTCTTGCTCTTCCTGTACTTTCTTATGTATACTTTTCAGCATCATTTCTTTGAATACAGTGTACTTTCTTACAGGGAGTTCTCTTCCCCTGGCATACTCTCTGCACAGTGTCTCTCCACTCCGTTGGGGAGGAAGGCAAGCTCATCTTGACCATCCAGCAAAGCCAGGAGTTGCCACTCTCTTCTAGAATGCACCACACTGCCTGTTAGAGCAACATGTGTTTGTGCTTGGTCTGTGTCATCCACTGGTACTGCTCTAGGGCTGGGTAATATAGCCACCACCATGTACTCAGGGCCTAATGCAGCTCTGAGCTTCACATATCATATAGACACCTCCTAGGTCTGTTTGAAAGCCAAGGTTAAGTCTAGATACACTCAGACATACAAAACAGGCTACCAGGCTGTGTACAGATGTTTTTTCTTCATACTGTTTTCCCTGCTTTTTTTTTTTTTTTTGGTTGTTGTTCAAAAGAATCTTTCACTGCTTTTTATAATTGGAAACATGTAAGTAATTTCTATTTTTTAAAGTGTTATAGAAGGACAGGACTCCAGAGAAACTCTTGCACTAAGCCTCAGGCTGGTGTCTTGGATGCACTGCTCCAGAGAACAGCTACCCACATCCTGGTGAAGACCAGAGTGGAGAACTGAATGCTGACACTTCTAGTAATTGGAATTGAAAGTGAGCGATATAACCATGTGAATGGATGCCAAAGACACAGTTTATAAGAAGAACCAAATGATAATAAATATACCCAGCCCTATCTAGTTTTCCATGAAATTCAGAATCTGGCTAGGCAGAGAAAACAGTTCTCTTAGAAGAAAGCAGAATGAAAAGCAAAAGTAAGTAGAGGACAAAAAAGATGATTAATTCAGGGGATCCCAAGGGCCTGTGTGTACTTAGCCTCAGTGATTAAGGGAGGGAAAATTCACATCCCATCACATCACCATCCTTATGTGAACAGCTCAGTGACATTTAATACATCCACTGTGCTTTGCTACCATCACTGCCAGTGTCACTGTGTTCTACATCTTACAAATGCATTTCATTTGCTCATTTGAAGCTTGTTACCGCTCATAGCTACAACCAAAGGAACATATAGAAATATAATCCATGGCTCCTCTGCATGATTTTTTCTCTTGTTTGTGCTCCTTTGTTTCTCATGCTGTGAACAGTGAGCAGTTTATTATCCTGAAACTAAAACCAGGACCAGTGGTCCCTGCTCTTAGAGGAAGTGAGAAAACAAACAAGCTGATCCCCTTGGTCTGTTCTGACACCTGTGTTCTTGAGTCTCATCTGTGCCTGGCTTCTTTCACCTGGGCCTGGAATCTGGGGGCATTGGAGTCGACCAACACCTCTTTCGAGGAAGACCCTAGTGACAGAAGAGAAATCTCTCCTAGGGCTGGTGATTCCTCAGCCATCAGGATGTCTCACACCCATGTAACAATCTTGATTTCCTTTTGTTTCAGCCCATTTATTGTTGGTTTGCTGTTAGCGTCAGTTCCTGAGCTAGCACACTTGTGTTCCCTTGGGAGAATGCATCAACATGTTTTTGCCACTAGGTACTCCCTCTTTCTCTCAGCATCTATTTACTATCAAAACCCTTTTGATTACAAGATTGAGAGACTAGTCCAGAATAAAGGTTGAAGATTTCCCATTACCTTTCTGATCCATGCAAAGAGCATCCTCTGCCAGGGACTGTTCACCCCAGGTAAACCTTTTCTAGGTAAAGCTAAGGAAAGCCTGCCAGTCCAAGGTAGGCTCCTCTTCCTGAATGGGGAGTTTCTCAGGACACAAAATGCTTCTACATTGCTATGCTCCAGTTCAATGACCACATGTGGGCATTACCCACACCCCCAAGTTCCCAGAGTTTTTTAGTGTATCGCAGGAAATATTAGATAGAAGGATTTATTCGGAAATCGTAGATAACAACAAAATAAAGATCCTCAGAGGTCTAACCTATTCCAATGCCCCACTCCTCCAGGGTTTATAGACCAGGTGAGCAAAAGACCTTCTCACCACAGCCAATGCAGACATCTCCCCCACTCAGCCCTGGTCCTGATCATTCTATTTGTGACTTAATACCTGTTGGGTATTAATTTCTATCTGAGCTGAACCTTGCGATTAACAGGGCTCTTCCACAAATATTATTTTTACCATCCTGTGCTGCTTTGGTTCATTCCAGATATTACCTAAGTAACAATCTTTATATTTAGTTCAGCTATTTGTGAATCTAATCGTGTATTTTCTCTTCTGCTTCTTAGTTATTTTTATATGTCCTTTGTCAGTATTTTCCTTTAGTATTCTTTAATATTTCTATACTCTCATATTTCCTATTCCATCAAAGCTGAACTAGTGTTTTATTGGACCATTCTCTGTTAATTGTCATCACTGCAAACAGAAGCCTCTCTGATGAAGGTTGAGACATGCACTAACTGTGGATATATATACTTAGGAGTTGATTTAATACTAGGCACACCTAGCAGAGTAGCAATAGTAGCTTCTCCAGTAGGGACAGTGACCTGCCTAGCCACAGGTTCTGGTTCTGGATAAAGGTGCTAGGAATGAGTTACATTATGTTGAGTCTAGATCCAACAGAAGTGAGTGACATTGTCACTTTGCACCAGTGAATACTTCCAGGGAGTCACTATTGTAGCTCATGGATATCACAGCCAGATAAGACTGATGATTATGTTGATCCTCTGGTGGCATTATATATTATAGCCCAATGAAAGCTATCCAGTAAGAGATGAAGCTTCCAGGTGAGCACCAGCTTGAGTTCTCCATCTTGTAAGATTCAAGCATGTAGTATCTTCAGCAATAGGGTTTTACCATCAAGTTCTGGGATAGTCTGTAGTGTTTCAGGGTATATAAGACCTCACTGGCCAAAACCTCCAGAAGAACTAGACATTTTTGCCTGTGGTGTCTAGTATGGGCATTGGCATCCAGTTATATTGTAATTTCATTTAATTCTCTCTCTCTCTCTCTTCTCTCTCTCTCTCTCTCTCTCTGTCTCTCTCTGCTCTCTCTCTTTTTCCTCTCTCCTCTCTCTCTCCCCTTGGGTGTGTGTACATTGTGTATATGTGTGTGTGATCTTTAGTGTTATTTATCTCTCCCTTTATTCTTCCTCTTCCTTGCCTCTCCATCCCCAATCCTGATTTAAATCTTCCCATTCCATTATTCCACTTTAACCCTTTATACAATTGTGTTCTATTCCCCTCCCTTGACAGACCCCCAACAAAGGCCCCTTACGAATTTCTTGCATTCTGTTGGTACTCTAAATGATACATATATGAGAGAAGATGCATTTTGCATATGAGAGAGAACATGTGATGTTTTTCTTTCTGGATATACCTCACTCAGCTCAATCCAAATGAATCCCATAATTTCATTTACTTAACAACTGAGTAATATTCCATGCCTAAATGTAGCACATTTTCATCATCACCAGCTGATGGATATCTCAGCCATTTCCATTTCCTGGATATTGTGAAGAGCAACGTTAAACACTGAGAAGCAGGTATCTCTGTAGTATGATACAGAGTCCTTTGGTTATATGCTCAAGAATGTGATAGGTGGATTATATGGTAGATCTAGTTCTAACTTTTTGAGGAACACACACTGCTAATTTTCATTGTGTACACCCATGCACACTCTCACCAGCAGCAAATAAGTGAACCTTTTTCTCTACATCTTTGCCAGCAGTTGTAGTCTCAATGGGTATAAAGGAGTTTAAAATTCTATGTAGGAATTGCTGAAACTGTCAGGCCCAGTTACAAGCTAGTAACTTCAGCTGGTCTGGAGAACATCTGGGAAGCTTAGTGAGATATTGTCTCAAAAATAAAAACACAGAAAGGGCTGGCGATGCAGCTCTGTGATAGACTGCTTACCTACTATGTGCAGCACCCCAGGTTCTATCCCTAGCGCTGACTAAATGAAAGATAAAAGGAATTTGATGTGTGATTGCTTCCTTTCCTATTTTGGCAATAACCTTTGTTTTTATTTGATCTTGGTTTGGATTGTTGTGCACTAACCCTTTCTGCCAATGCCTACCTCCAGGGAGTTAAAACTCCTATGTTTCTTCTCTCAGTTTTTATGGAGGTCTCTCAGATTTGTGCTTTAGCTTACTGCTATAATTTTGTCTGAATTTCATGATTTATGGCAAGAATTGAAGCTTTAGAGGCAAAGTGTCCACATGTCTATTTTAAGAACCTCTTTCCATGTGTATGTTCCCCAAATTATAGTGATTCAAAATAGAGATGGATGATTCTCTCTCTTCCTCAGTACAATCTCAAATCCTGTCCATTTGCTAGAAGGATTGTAGCAGGCAGACAATAAGCATTTGTTGAATATTAATTAAACTGGAATAAATACTCTTACATGATCACAACACTTTTCAAAATTAAAAAATAAATATTTGGTCATTGTTATAAAAGAAAACTCAGATAAGCAAACAAAAATATTACTGTTCTCACAAGTACTCACAGTGAATACCTATGCATAGATCATGACACAGATATGAATGCACCCATAGTCACATTTTATTCATAGTCACATTTTTATTCATTTATTTATGTATGTATGCAAAATGAATCTTGTTATGTAGAGCAAGCTAACCTAGAATTCCCATTTCAGACAATCCTTCTGCCTACAGCCTGCAATGGTTATAATTATAATCATCTGCTATCAAGCCCTGCTTACATCTTTTGATCTCTTTGAGCAAATAGTTTGTATATAAATTTTTAAATATAAAATTAAATTTAAAATATATGTTAAGTTTGTCTCAGATATAATTTGTAGAAAATCTTATTTCCTACTTCAGCTTATTCATTTGTTTCTTAGTTATAAAGCCAGTTGCCATTCACCGAAAAGTCAGAAAACATGGAAAGCATAAAGAGACAAATTCCTACTGGAAACACTTTGAGAGTGTGTTGGTGTGGGTCCATTCAGATTAGTCTCTGCAAGAAATCATGTCTTTGAACAAGAGTAAGATCTTGTCTTGAGCCTGTGGGACACTATTCCCTTCTATTGGCACCTGTCAGGGCCCTTCTCCAAAGCCATTAGAACCACATCTACACCTGACATCTATACCAGTTCCCTCTTAAAAATGTACTCTGTCCATGTGTTTCCATGTGCTGGCCCTGTGATAGCTCCATGATCAATTGCCAAAAGCAAGATTTCTGGGTCACAGGGAGGGTGTTTACAACCTTGGAGACATAAGGGGCAAAGTCAGGATGCCTGAAAGGCTGGATCATGTGCCTCTGAACCTCATTTTCTGAAGAAGTGAGACTTCCTGTGCTTGCTCAGTCCTGTTCAGAACAGAGCCTTGGGATATAACTACAGAGCTCTACCCAAGTTGCCCACTTCTCAGATAATCTACTGCCTGGTTATGAAGTTCTTTGGGCTATGGCTCTCCAGGATTCTAGTATTCAGGATTGAGCTTGCTTGAGCAGAGGCAGCATCGACCCTAGGAATGTGACTGAAAGCAGGGATGAGGTGTGAGGGGGGGGAATCTGCTTGCCCTAATTTGAGATACACAACTACTCATCTACACTCCCAATACTGGCCCCTGCCCCTCCAATGACACATCTGACCCTGTTTGCCATGCCTTGCTGGTCATGGCCTTGGTTTCATTTCTTATTTCTCTTTTTTTGTGACTGTGAGTTCTTGTTTCAAAACATGACTAATTTTAGCTTGTGGATTCTCAAGGGTGGCCAGCTACAGTCACAGTGGGCTCAGTAAAGCAGCTGGGTCCATCCTTCCTCCCCACCCCCACTCTGAGCTCATACTGCTTTCTTACCATATGCTACACTTCAGGCATTGCTGCTTTACCAAGTCCAAAATCTAGTTTCTTGGCCAACTCCATCATATAGGAAATCTATGGTTTCCCAGATAGCTTATATTTATGGCTTGACATTCAACTGCTTATTGCTCAGATGGGAATGTGCAACTCCAGTGAATGGAAATTATCAATCTAGGACCACAGCAAAAAAAATGCAGGCCTATGTAAGATCTCAGGAGAAGATAGTAGTAGTTGTAGATTAATGAGGATCTCCATTGGTCAGGAACACTCTAGTCATCTCTATTAATCTCCAAACCCACACTGTCATGGAAAGATTGATAACCATACCTTAGTACAAACAGGGAAACTGAGGTACACAGAGGGGAAGTTAATTAAGGGTAAAGGCCAATGAAGATTGAGCAAGTAGCAGCCATCCATGTGTGTCAACTGGAGTCTTTTATAGAAAGAAGAGATCTCTGGGCTTTGCTAGACTCTGCTGCTGCCTCTCCCCACTCAGCTTTTGGTGGATGACTGGTCATAGTACCTATAGTACAGTTTCTGCTCAATATCTGCTGTCATGGCTGGCTGGGGTTAGGCTTTGGAATGATGTGTAGAAATTCCTCTTTGTGAATGTGTCCATTGCTTGCAAGAAGACAGCCTTACTTTCAAGACTGTGTTTCCCTGGTCCATGATGGAAGACTCTGGGCTGGAAGACAGGAGCACATTCTGTCTTATTCTGGATATTTCACTGCAGTAGAATAAATATCCAGTTATTGGCTTAACAGAATTCATGAATGCCTGTTCTGATTTCTAGTGTCCCTATGTTTTGTAAATGTAATAAAAGACAATAATGCTTGGGGTACTGATGCCTTTCAATATGGTATATGTGGCCAGAGGGAAGTTGTTTATGGCTTCTATGCCATGTCTTGGCCTCTGGGCCCTGCTACCACCAGTCTCCTGGGCTGTAAAGTCTGTGACCCTCTGGTCCCTGTCCCAAGATAGAATTCACATTCAAGTTCTACCCCTCATCATCATCAAACCTCTTACACACTGAATTCTGTCCTAGGCCTACCTCAAATTACCCCTCCTCAGTCCTTCTGTGCCTATTTTAACTGTCTGTGTTGAATTATCTTTCCTTGTAGGGATAGGGCTCCCATCTCCACTCTCCTCTCTTTCCTGCCCCATGTGTGAACTGGTTCTAAGCACGACCAGCCATAGTACAGAATGTTTCAGGACTTTCTGTTTGGAGAGTAGGGTGGTAGATCAGGCATAGTGGGAGACATGAGAAAGTGGGATAGAGGTGGAGTGGCCAGAATGCTCCAGTGATGTTGAATTCACTGCTTCAGCTGCAGATCGAGAAGGTGCATAGTACTCACTCTCTATTCCTCTGATCATTCCAGTCACCCAAGACACCCTGTATCCCTTTGCCTTGTTGTCTTAGGGTAAAACTCCTGGGCCCTGCTCTAGCCTGTTGCTGCCACCACGTGTGACCTACAGTATACGATTCACATTGTAGGTTTGTCCTGTGGTGCAAGCTTCAGCAGCATAACATCTCTCCAAAATGTGACCTGGATGAAACACGTGTGAGCATAAGCTGGGGACATTGGATGATGCCCATAGTTAGGATGAGAGCCAAATTTCTGCAGACCCATGGGTGGGCACATCTGGCAGAAAGTAAATTGGGGGTATCTCTCATACAACTCTTGTGCTTCTGCAACCTCAGCTGGAAATGGACCAACCTCTCTTCCCCTTCTGTAGGCCTGATCCAGTGAAGCTGGCCTGATGAAACTAAGAATCTCAGAGGCCAAAATTAGCTGGGAAACCCCACCCAGCTCAAGGCCTAGCACCAGGTGCTTTCAACTCTGTTGGTTGTGTTAGGGCAGGGCCCAGGTTGCAGTTCCAGCTGGAAAATGGGTTCATGGCCCTGCACTAAGCCACTTCCTGCCCTTGTATCCTTTCCCAGGCTTTAGGTAATCAGAATGTTGAGACAATGGTTGACTGACTTTAGAAGCAGAATCCTCTGTTCTTGCAGGCCTTGACCCTTCCTTAAGGATCCTATTCTAGGGTCTGGGCACAGAATTAAGGCCAACATTGAGATCACCAAGATACATGAAGCTCATAAAATCCCTGAGTGGCCAGGCTGGCAAGAACTAGAGGAAGGGCTCTGTGGATCAAATACAACACTATTGGTGAAATTATTAAGGCTACTCCACATAGTTAAAAGGGAGTTTTATTTAGTAGCTTAAGTTACAAATGAAGGGATAGGTAGGTTGCAGGGTCTAGGGAAGGTGTGGTGCAGTCCAGCGGTGTTCTCTGGAGAACTCTGTTCAGTCTACCTCCAGAGTCCAGGGTCCAGTAACCAAGAGAGGTGTGCATCCAGATCTCGGTCTTCAGGGTCCTCTCTTGGCCCTGCCTTGTAGTCATAACAGTTACTGAAGCCTCAATGGGGGTTGGAACTTCCAGATCAAAGCTGAAATGGCTACCCACTACATCTCCCCCTTTTGTCTAAATAAGAAGGTTCTAACCTAATACAAGACTATATAGAAAGAAATGGTTATCAAATATTGTCCAGAAGTAATGAGGGATAATGACCTAGATAAGATGGAACTACAAGCAATGCAAACAATATCAAGCAAGAAACACATACTAAAATCCAGAGAAGTCCAGAGCGTAGTCCCAGCAGAGACATATTACATTGGGAGATTGCCATCCCCTCTCAGGGTTCTTAGTCTTATTGCTTAAAGGATTGAAGAGCAGGCACAACAGAAGCTTGTGGACAGCCTACTAGAGTTTAAAAGGAAAACATCAGGGCAATCATCTGTACATCTTAAAGCTGCCTGAAGGAGAATGGAGGAGACAAGCTGGCACAAAGATCAGCCACATTGAGGCAGGGAATAAAAAGAGCAACAAGTCCAAAGTATTAGTTGAGGGTGTTAAAGCACAGTAAGGCTCTAAAAGGAAAAGGAAGAAGAGAAGAAAAGGGACAGTTGTATCTTTCTGACTTAGTAAGGCCAACCCAGCTAAATCTAGGGACTGCACTAGGGGAAGGATGTCTGGGAAAGAAAAGTACATTGTTTTAAAGGTGAACCAGCCTCAATAGAGCTTATCAGCTCCCTTAAAAATAAAGACATCACTTAAAGGTAAATTCCACTCCTTACAATATTGCTTAAACCTAGTTTGGGGATCATAGAATCTCAGGCATGGTGACTGAGCAGATTTAGAAACATTTTATATACATCTAATTTAGGAACAATATAGGAGATTTGATTGTGGGTCATCACAGAGGTTCCTGCAGGGACATGGGAACCCAGCCTGCTGTAAAGAATAAGATAGAGGCTGCAGTTTTAGTGAAACATCAAGCACCTGGACAACAGTTAGCACCAGCAACTGTTAGATACAGCTTCGTATTTCTGTTCTTGTGTACTGGGAAATTCTTTTCAGAGACTTCTACTCAGAAGTAACTGGGATCTTGATTCACCAAGCAGAAAAACACTTAAGGACTAGGCAGTACAAAATAAAAGTTGAGATTTACTAAAAGACAGAAGCATATACCCAAGATGTGAGTGTGATATTCTCAAGAAAGAGTCCCAGCAGAGCATGGCAGCACATGCCTGTACTCCCAGATACACTGGAAGCTAAAGCTGAAAAGGTAGGAGTTCAAGGCCAACTTAAGCAATGTAGCAAAACACTGTCTAAAAATAAAAGTAAAGCACAGCAATGAAGATGACACTCAGAGATAAAGCAGCATATGCAGGGCCCAGGGTCCAAACCCAAATAATGAGAGTGTGATTAGGTTTAAACCCGTACTGGTATCTACATAGGTGATGTTTGTCTGTTTGTTTGTTTTTAGATTTTGAATGTTTAAACGGGAAAACTATTCCTACACTTATGCAATAAAGTAAAAATCTTTTCATATGTTTATGTTCCTCCAACAAGGTTTTGTTTTGTAAAGGAGATTAAGAGGCAATTGGGTGTGATGCATTGTCCAGTTTTGAACAAAGACAAAAGCAAGTGAAAATTGTCACAGCAACATTTGCTATGGTTAATCATAAAACAATTATGATGATTTCATTATAACCATGGTTCATTATCCTGTTTATAAGACTGTTTTTTGTTTCTAAAGCATTTTATTTAAACAAATCAATAGCATTTTTATTTAAAACTTTATAAGAAATTACAAATTAAAGAGCATGCAATGAGGTTAGATATCCTAAAGACTATACATCTCAATGAACTTTCATATAGTTCATATAGCCAGTCTGAAGTCATTGAGCAACAAATGCATTTTATGCACTTATCACCAAAAAACTAAAAACACATTACAGAGCTAAAACCACGAAAACAAGTAGCTTTATACCTTTTCTTGACTCATGTCCATTACACGCATTCAGCCCTTCCTCACTGCCTGGTATCTATGCTTTCCTGGTGTTATAATATGCCCACATATACTTTCGCGTACATATATAATATATAAATGTTAATAATATAAATATAAAGAATATACCATAGGCTGGGATTCACATATAAGAGAGAATGTGTGGGGGTTCCCTTTCAGAGATTGTATGCCTCACTTACTTAGAAAATTATACATTTTAAGTCCATAAATTTAGCTGGAAATTTTCTGATATCATTCTTCTTCAGAGACAACTTTTATTCTATTTTATATATGAGCCAGGTTTTCATTATCCATTTATCTGTTAATAGACAACCATTTTGGTTTCATTTTATTGCTGTAATCAATAAATCATCAATAAACATGAGGGTGCAAATATTTCTATGGTAGGTATACTCAGGAGTGAAAGTGAATTGAGGAG